>NC_051188.1:88635570-88685570 GCF_015220075.1 Falco rusticolus
ACACTCTGTAGGCCTCTGAATCCTTACTTCTGTATCTTCTTCTTAGAAAGCTTGCCTTGTGTTATTTTCTGGGAAACTGAGTAATAAGATTGAGATCTGTAAAAACATTTTTTTTGTTCCAGTTGAGTCGGTTCCTTCCCTCTTCCTTGGCTGCAGAGGATATTAGCTCTGAAATTGCTGCTCTTGAGTATGCTTCCTGTATTTTTTCCTGTAGGTGGCTCTTTAGTGAGGAATTCTGCAACGTCTGACCAAGTACATGTGATGATTTTCCATGCCATTTCCCCAAAGTATAGGCCAAGAAGAGAGAAAGAGTGTGTACTGTGTGTATAAATACTAAAAACCCCATCCCAGTGGATTCTTGCTTCTTTCCCATCAGCAAAAACACTGAATGCAGAAATATAGTTTCAAAAGAAGAAAACTGATTTACTGGAATGCTTCTACTTTTGAGTCATTGTGACCAGCCTCCAGGGGTTTTTGTTTACTTCTGATCTTAATTTATCTAGCTGGCTTTCTGCCCTAGTTACATCTGTCTAAGACTAACTTTAGTGGACACACTTCCTACAGGTCTTTCTGAGAAAACATTTATGTACAAACACTATGCAAATGTATGTAGTTGAATTCTGCTAGTTCCTCTGTAGGTAGACCAGTCTGTTGATACGTGATCAAGGAACAAGGAAACTCGTGCAATAACCCCTGCAAAACTGAAATTCTAGTTTGAAAAGGAAAGAGAAGAATAAAACTAAAAGAAAAAAAAAAAAAGAGGTGTCCCAAATTTAGATATAATTACCTTACGTATGTAGTGTTTCTCATGGAGTTACATTCCCATTTTGTCTTGAGAACTCATCTAGCGCTCACCTTCTTTTTCAAATCACTTTTATTTAGGTTATGTACTTAATAAATGGGGGTTGTGTGCGTATAACACTAAGTTCTTTGCATTATAACTTCTCAATCATGTTGCCTGATAGGGCTTTGTTTGACTTCCCTGAGGGAGATGGTACGTACCCCTTTTTTTCCCTGAACTTCATGAACAAGCACCTTTCTTCACTTTTCTAGTAATTCTGTCCCCATAACAATCATTTAAAGGTGTTCTCTTTTATAAGGCATTTACCCAGCACGCACACAGTGCCAATAAAAAATGTTGGTGAAAAGTTTCACTGACTCACAGCTGTTAAGTGTCACCAGTAGCAACTATATGTGACCCATCTGTACCACCAAGACAGGGTCCCTGAATAGAAAAATGTAAGAGCCCACAACATTTCTACTACTGAAGCAGCAAACCCTCAATGGCTAGAATTTAACCAAACCGGTAAGGAAATGCCCATCTTTAAGAACAACGCTCAAAAATCCTAATTGCAGCAACTGCGCACTTCCACACTGCCACCTATTGGGGGATTTTAGAGCATTTTACGAATATTTGCGAGTTACAACTGAAGGTGTTCCCATGAGGTAAGACACCATTCCTGTCCCACAGCGCAAGGGCAACTTGTGGACTATGGTGAAGATTTCCAAGGTGTGCCACTGGCGCTGCCTGCCCAGATGCCTAACTACATTTCCTAACCTTCACCATGGATCACTGCAGTGCTATCACACTTAGGCTACGATCATTAAGTCCTTTGAAAACGGGGTATGTTATTTAGATGCCTAAATGCAAGGTTGAAATTCACAACTTAATTGCCTCTTTCGCTGTCCCGCAGGAGCTGCCCATGTTTGCAGTCTGTGGTCCTGCGCTCCACAGTGGTGCAACCGAGTGACAGATGCAGAAGGCTGCTTCCCTGTTAAAAATGACCAGAACGTAATACAGCGTAACAGACATTTCACAGTGATGAAAGCAAGTGAAACAAGTATTTGGGCTACACAGATATTATATTATTCCTAAAATAAAGTCTCAGCCAGAGGCAGGTAAAATATCCTTGCTCTTCTAATTCCCACCACCCATAAATAATCTTACTGTTTGTGTTTTATTGGAAAACAACTGATTTCAAAGTCACCTAGTGTTATAATCCCCTCTCCACAACTGCCATCTGTCCAACAGTGGTAGTAACAGACCCTTTCATTCACAAGCAAAGCCAGCAGAATAAAGAGGAAGAGGAGGAGGAGTTGAAGGGGAAGAGCAAGAAAGCGGATAAATTCCATTTGTGCTATTAAAAAAAATAGAAAAGTGAACTCAGTGGTTGAAAAGTGAAGATAAAAAGATGAAAACAGTAATCTTGCTACAGAAACCAGAGAATTATGTTCTTGCTCTCCCCCCTCTTTTTTTCCTTCTTTTTTTTTTTTTTTTTTGCTTTCACACTGTACAAACTGTAGCACCCTGAACAACTCACTCCCCTGCTATTTCCAGCACTTTACAGAAACTTTTCAACATTTCTGTTTGACACATATTTTCAGCAGTGAGGTGAAGACAATAAGTAAACAGGTAGTGAAGGGCTATTTAGAGAGCTGGTCAGTCACAGTAATAATAACGCAAAAAGAAAAAATCCCACACAGCACAGAACATCTATCCTATGCGCTGTAGCCACAGACAGCACATGACCTCTGACAAACAGTTTTCAGAGTAATTTTAATGCTACTCTGGATTTAACTTGACTAACTGGTAGCAATTGAGCACATCTTTTTTTGTGGCAGCAGTTATCTAAAATGCTACAATAACAGCATCAAAAGTAGAATGGTGGAAGATTGGTTTTCCATTGTGCTGCTGAACTGGCATAATGCCCACTTTAAAAGCAATTCGCTGCTCATCACTGAAATCTGGCAGACACGACACTAAATGCCTTGAGGAAAAAAAAAAAGGGTCTTGAGAAGGGGGAACCACTCCAACCACCAAGCAAAGAAAAAGGAGGAGGGAAAAAAAAAACCAGGGAAGAAAGCAAAGAATGATGAATCTATGTAAGAAGAGAAAATTGCAAAATAAAAAGTTTAGCACTGCATGCAGACTCAACAGGCTCTACTTAATTTGCTTGAAGATTTTATCGCAGGCTTGCATTAGTAATAGCAGAACAAACCAAAAGCAAATATATATTTATGTCTGTCTATTGTTCTGATGAAGTGAAAATGTACTGAGTTACGTCAATCATTTGTCAAACACATCTTTCTAGTTTTATTTACCACCAAATATAATGAGTAAATATGTGATAATAAAACTCTTCTTTTTATACGGACATATACAATTTTTTCCCACTACTAAATACAGGTAATGATTTAGGAAGCTTTCAAAATGTCTTTTTACTGTCAATAAAACTAATTCTATTCGCATTTTCATGTTAAAAAAAGGCTTTACAAATGAAAATTCAAATTAAAATTCTGATTATAGTGTAGTGTGACAACACCTGTATTTATAATTTTACTGTCAGCTAGCTTGTAGTGTTTAACAATAGCTTGAAGCAGAAAAGTAATTGGAATTTGTCTGTAACATGCCAGATGACGACACTGGGCACTTTGCTGTGCTAAAGCAAATTTGGTTTGATGACAAAATAACCTTAGAAAGATCGAACACCCACACCCCCCCCCCCCCCCCCCCCCCAAAGGTTGAATAAAGCCATCCTCTGCCCAGGGACATGTAATCTACTGTAGCAAACCAAACTAGGTGAGCAGTAGCTGCAGAAACCAGGGTACCCCTGGAGTTGGCAGTTCTCTCCCAGGCAGGCATCCCTCAAGTCCCTCCCTGCAACGTTCACCTCCCAGCAGCTTTTCTAAAATGGTGCATTACTCTAACGTTACCAATATAACCCAGAAACATAGGAGAGAAAGAAAGTAAAGGCACATTAAGTTGGGAAGAGATGCTAACACATGTGCTGCGGTTCTGTGGACCTCTGTGTGAATAAAAAAAGGAAAACTACAACAAAAATGTGCAATGTCAGTGTGAACACTGAAGTATCTTGTGTACAGCAGTGTTTTCATATTGCCCATACAGTTATACTCACATGTACTAACTGGTGCACGCTGACAGGCTGGGTTAAAATTAGGACATAAACACATATGCTTTTTAAGAAACAGTAGAAAGGAAAAAAAAGAAAAGCTATTCAATCTGAATATATCAAAACTCAAACACATGCCACTCTCCACACACAACTTGTCTTAGTCAAGCCTGCAAATTAAAAGCCCATGTTTTTCATTATCCTAAAGACAGAGAAAAAATAAAGAAAAGGAAGCCACATAAGAATGAAAAACAGAATGACAGTGATGTTTTAGTTTACACTAGTTATGGCAACACATACAAACTGTCAAAACTATGGAGTGAAAAAAGCTGTTATCAAGCAACTGTCAAGAGAGTCCTCTGAGATTTGGAAATCTTGTGTTTATTGTAACTACTGCACATTACACAAAGAAAGAAACATCCCTCTTCTTACCATTGCTGCTAAATATCATGAAAGAGAACCCAGACTTCTCCCTCACTATTTAGATTAATTTTTTTTTACCATGTAATTCTGTGCTTGACAGCATAGGGCCCCTCCTTTTTTAAGGTTTTCTACTGTTTGGTCAAAGTTCAGAGAGAAACTTGAGGTTATATCAAACATTATTTCATTTTCAAGAACTGTCAACACCCATTTTATGTTGTTAACTTGTTGTCCATCATTTAAGAGTGGAAACTGTTGACACCAAAATACACAGAGGAAGAATTTATCTCCTATGAAGAAAGAGCAAAGATAATGGAAGCAGCTCTTTTACTAGGCATACTAACAATTCTTTTTCATATATTTTTACATACTGACTAGAAATGAGACCTATAGTTAACTGGCAGTGGGCTACAATATGCAAAGGTTTAGTCTGAATGTATCAATGCCGATTTCAAATCGTGTTTTCTGATTACAAGAAAACAACTACCCCTTGGAGAGAAATCCCTAGTATCTACAGGGTTCCAACAGAGCCTTCAATGTATTGTTTTGAGTGATACCCTTCTATGACCAATTCTCAACCAGTAGCAACATTTCAACCATGCTGATGACTGGTTAAAAGTTGTGAGCAAAAAATACCTTGCGTTTTGCTCATTGCTCACTGTAAATCACATTTATTATCATTCCTACATTTCAGGTTTATGTAAAAATCATCTTTATTCTGAATCCCAGGTTTCACAGAACAAACATTTGATAAGGTCCCGAGATTCAGCTTGAAGTTCTTGAGTAAGAATAAAATCTTCAGTGTGTGTGATGATACCTGCTTTTATGGAATTTTTATTGCATCGGTTCTGCGGAGGGAAGTATCGAACCTAAAAGCTCAGTAAAAGAAGCCTCAAATATTATTGTACAAGAGCAAATGATTGGTTGCCCCTGTGAAGTCAATGCACCCACAGCATGTACAGTAAATTTAAATGCCTCAAAATTAATGTTATTTCATTCCAGATTTGTTATGAGTGTGACATCATCCATGCAGACCTTTGATGAGGAGTAGATTTCTGTGAGCTTACTTTCTAGCACCAAGCAAGAACCTGTTGGATTTACCTGTAGTGGCTACCACTCCACAGACACCCATCAACTCCTGCAAATCACTGTCTGCATGTGTACTGTTCCTCAGCCCCGAGTTCACAGTCTGATATAGCCGAACTGCTCAAAGTAATAGGGATACCTTCATATTTTTGCATATAAAGATTTTTTTTTTTTAGTCTTAAGAGCACTTCTTTAAAATGTCATAATATTTATGAACATCAGATGAGAATACTTGAATAAAAATTCAACTTGACACATTGTATTTCCCACAACTACCATGACCACTTAGGTATAATTTTATCTCCAAATATTGGATAACCTCAAATAATATGATGAGAAATATATTATCTCAATACCAAACATAGAATAAAACATTTGATAAGCTTCATAAATTAATCTTTTCCACACAAAATCGCATTGTTAGCTGTATTATTTCCTAGCTTTTGACTCTGAAGTACTTCTTCCTCCTAGATTATAAGAGTCTTAAAGTATCATAACAATTACTGCATAAACAGCTGCAGTTACATGTCCATTTAACAGTCCTTTTAAAAAATATGTATTAATAGCATAATATGAGCTTAGACACACACAAAGGTACGAAACAAAGCAGCAGTCTGATCTTCAGAAATTTAAGAACATGAAATGAGTCTACAAAACCTCACTGTTTTCAGTTGCAGTGTTGCAAGACTGCACAGATGCATTCCACATGCTAAAAGTCTTTTCAAGTACCTACTGGTTCATAAATGGCAAGAGTTCCTGTGAGTGAACTGCAGCAAAAGAAGGAAGACTGTATGGATGGTGCGGTGCAGAGCGAGGGTGAACTGTTGAGCTGGTCCTGGGCTTCAATTATGATTAGGTTTAGAATCATCAAAGTTTGTAAGACATACTGAAGTTAGCGTGACACATCAAGGTCTTTTCATCTTACATAGCCCACCAAATAGCCTTTGGAAGTTCATAAAAGCACTCAGATAGCTGCCTGTTTTAAAGTCATGTTTGCCTGAGAAGCTCGCCTGCCAAATCCTCTCCTTCATATATACTTCTTAAGGGTTAGGAGACAGAGGGAAAAAAAGACAACAGAAAGAGAAAGGGTCATTATAGCTGAAAATTCAACACATTAAAGTTGGCATCATCAAAATAAAGAGCTCCTTCCATTAATCATGAAATTTAGAGTACTGGAAGATCCACCAGACCTATTTTACTGAACAGGAAAATTCAGCACCAGAATATCGTTAAATTGAGTTAGCATTATCAGTGGAAAAAATATGCTCTATTTCCTATTATTTATGAAGCCCTATCCTTTTCTTTCTTACCAATTACATTCCCTATCATTTCCAAAATATACAAACTGTTTTCAATCAACAGATTTCTTTATTACAGCGTACTGCATGCTTGTTACTGCCTCTTTTCTATATTGAACCCTTGATTGGACAAGCATTTTGAATTTAACATGGACTGTGATTGCACACATCAAACAAATTAAAGCTGCCAATCTCTTTTTGGAGGATATCCTTTATATATACTATCACTGAAGAGTACCCCGAGTATATTTGTTTAGGAAAAATGGGGAAGGAGGAAATTATTATTATGGCAGAGTCAGAATACATTCATTTTCCCATGATATGTAACAGGCCTTGCATCCTCTTTTTCCTGTTTCCCAATGAATTATTTTATAAAAGAAAAACATACTTACTGACTTTCTTAGTGTTTCAGTAGCTGTTCTACAATCATCAATCTATTTTTCCTTTTGACCAAATGCTAATCATGTTGCAAAAATGAGATAGCAGTAAGAGATGAACTACCTGGTAGGCCTGAAACTGATTTTCCATAGGCTAACCAGTTGCAAAGCCAAATTACACAGTTCTTTGCAGAGTATCAGAACTAAAATGCATAGGTGTTGGCTTATGCAAGCTGTTCAAAATGAGACTCGACTTTGTACAGATTCTGACTGTGCAAGCAAAACTGAATTATAGATGGAATTACTTAAGAAGACTACATCCCACAAAGATGAAAATACTGGGAAGCATTTTCCTTTAAAAAGGCACCTTTGAGATGCGTTGGTTGAAAATCAAGGTCAAGTGGGAAGAAGTCTAAAAACAGAAAAGCAAATAAACAGAAACCCCCTACAATATCAAAACCCAGAACTGACCAAAGTCAAGACAACCAAAGACAAGCTAAGAAGTGAACAAAATCCATAGAATAAATCAGAAAAACCAGTAATATAATGAAGGTATCTACTAGCAAGACATGACTAAAAGCATTCACAGTTCTTTGCACTTATTAAAGCTTAATATAACTTCCTCTACTGCAAATGCTCATGAAACTGAGATATCCTTATCTGGAAGACACTATCAGTTTCCTGCTTCATCTGCATCATTAGAGAAACATAAAGAAAAAAGGACAGACTATTCATGCTGCTTTTACAGCTGTTGAGCACTGAATCTTCATTTGAAAGATGTAGGTGCTATGCTCAGCTTTGTCACTACTTTCCAACATTATACTGGACCAGTTGCTGAATTAATTCAGGCCTCATTTTTTGTCTGTAGAACAGGTTTGATGACACCTCCTCCGATCGACTGTTTCTCTTGCACTGGAAATTCTATAGGCAGAAGTGGTCTTCAAAATTGCCTATTTGTGGTGCATCAGACCTCTAGATAGCAGCATAATCCAAATAATAACTAATGATGTGAACCCAGCCTTCTGAGGGAAGAGGTAAACCAGTATACTACATCTCCAATTTCTGTTTCAGAGATGCCTCTGTTGGCATCTGTATTTTTTGATGGCATAAAACATTTCTCTTCTACTGCTCAAGTCAGCATTTCTGTAAGTCATTCTCAGTGAGGCACTTCTAACAGTTTGAATACAATTTAAATTTGGGCAGTGTTCAGTCTCATCAAAAGCTCAGAAGTCTTCAAGGGTGAAAGCTCCACTTCTTGTCTCTGAGAAAGGGAGGAAAGAATACACAAAGGACCTGGATCTTGAAACTAAGAACTTCTATCTGTAGTTAGATCAGGTATTAATCTTCTTAATTTTGCTGAAACTGGTAAATTCAATTTTGATAGTAATAGTGAAATCAGATATCTAGCACATGATAAAAGAGGCATCTGCACATTTCAAATGTGGTGTGCAAAACGAAGGTAAAAATCAACAGAACTGGCTAAATTTCTTTGAAGTTGAATAGAAAGCTTAAAATGAAACTTCAAGCAGAGCCTGCTGCTCTGCCTTGCTTTCATTTGACATAGCATCCACACCGGTTAGGCACTGGACGACTAGTTGCTCTGACATTCATTAAAAAGACAAAAAAAGGGAACAATGAAGATTTACTGCAGCCACCAGACTGGCAACTCAAAGAGCACGCTGAAGATAAGGTGCAAAGATCAATGCTCTTTGAGGGAGGGAGGAATGGTCACGATCTTTTACTGCTGCTTTCTACTTAACTAGGTGGTTTGACCCTCCACAACAGGCAAACCTCCTTCGTATACATTTTAAATAGCAACTCTGAGCTAGTCCATTTCCTAGTGCCACTGATTAAATAAAAATTAAGATTAGAAAGCAACATGTCTGCCCACAGTGTATTAGTGAATCAGGCAGCCACATGCTCTGCAGGAAATAAAAAGTGGGTTTAACATGCCCTGTGAGCTATTGCTTCCAACAGTTGCGTGGGGCTGGCGAGGCCACTCTCAGCTGTCGCCTTCTGTAAGGGAGAGCTTAGCGTGAATGCTGCACTGCAGCAACAATTCAGCTTTTGCAAAGGGAAGAACGCATTACATGTTGTTCTCCTGCTGATCCCACAACACTACTGAGGAAAGCACTGTCTCCTATCCATAACGATAGACATCCATCTTGTTTTTGTAAGATGTTTTATTCTTCACAGCATGGGA
Organism: Falco rusticolus; assembly: GCF_015220075.1. Classification (NCBI taxonomy): domain Eukaryota; kingdom Metazoa; phylum Chordata; class Aves; order Falconiformes; family Falconidae; genus Falco; species Falco rusticolus. Next base: position 88,644,866 of record NC_051188.1, read on the forward strand.
ACATTTCATGATATAGCACACATACACGACAAATAAAAAAGGGGCACATTTGGTCTGACTACAGGTCTGCCTCGCCTCAAATTCTGCCTTGGAGAGAAGAAAAGCAGATACCCGGGATGAACAATCATGCAGTGACACAGCACTGGCTTTTGAAACCAGCTTACAGCAACCTGGAAAGTCCAGCAGCTTCCTGAACGGACAGCACCCTCCCCGCGTGGAGTAACTCTAGGTTGATTTTTCCTTCCACAAATGTTTCCAACTACTTTCTGAACACACACAAATCTTTCAGGATCTGTAACAACCTCAAAACCCCTTTAAGCATTTAGCACTATTTAATTTAGTGAGCTACAGATGGCTGGCTGGCCACCACAGGCAGTCTTGGCACTTCCTACCCGATCCCAGCCAGCAGGTGACCGCCACCAGCCACACGCTGGCGGGGCACGCGCTCCTGCTACAAGCCTACCACTCTTCATTGTAGCCACCTTCACCACATGCAACAAACCCAGCAGTTAAGAGGAATACAGACACACTGGAAAAGGCCAAACTTGTACGCCGAAGAAAAGTGACAGGAAAACTTAAGCTGAGCAAAAAAGTTGAGATATTAATGCCAGAAATTTCCAATACCCTCCCTTTCACTGCATTTACATCTTTGGTAAAAGACTACTTCATAGACAATGAAATGGGCAAGATGCATTATGGCACACATAGTGAATGTCATCATTCACCACACAGGAAGGAGAAATGTTAGGGTTCAGACGGATGTAAAGGTTCAGTGAAATAATAATTTGTTAGAGATCATGGAAAGTAATGCTTCCGTTTTATCTCAGTTTTGTTCTGGGGCTTGGAAGATGTAAGCATGTTGTGCCTACTGAAATTGTCTCCACTAAGACAAACATACCTTTTTTTAATGAGACAAGCTGTGAAGGTCTTTTGACAATACCAGGTACTACTCGCAGCTGTAATGTTTTTTAGAATACATAATCTGCTACACAATCACAGGTTCAGATGACTAAGCACTCCACAATTTAGATGGAAGGAACCGAACAGGAAAATGCACTTTCTAGCCCACTCCGTCAGACAAATCTATTGCTCTGCAGACAACAGACCCAAACGTTTCCTTAGAAATGCTTTGGATTTGTGACACTGAAGAAAATAATGTTTTTGTGTCTAATTACAAACTTTATGTGAAGATAACAATTAGAACTTCAACTTAGCAGAAAACTACTATTGCTGAAACTCAGCTAAACAGAAGAAATATTGAAGTGATTAAAAAATACACAATTACATAGACCCATCGAATCTAGGAAAGAACATAAACACTTTGGGCAAAGGGAAAAGCCTCAGAATCAGTGCTGAGAACTGGATAATATAGCTCATTAGATTTTAGTAAATATTATGGCACTAGATTGATATTGGCAACTGCTTCCCCAAAATTCAGATTAAGCCTCTAGGAATTCTAAAGTATCCTGCATAGGGATTCTCATTCACTGTGCTCATGTTACGTTTTGATTAGTACACCAGTGAAAGTCCTATATTCAAAACTATTTTTCAGATACCTGAATCGCAAATGTGAACCTAAGCAGGTCAGAAAAGACCCGGACAGAGGTGCATCCTGACAGGACACGCAACAGCCTGAGAGGCTTTTTGATCAAGGAGTTTTGCTGAAGGCATTCAACAGACACGTTTAAAATGGACACAATTTTTCTGTCCTGGGAACACCTCCCTCACTATATTTTGTACCAATCTGAGACAGAACTGGGTAAGAAAGTGCTTTTCTGTGTTAAGAATTAACTTACACTTCTATATTAGCTAGTGCCCTTTGCGTTATTAAGTCTGTTTCTGCAAGTGGTTCATCCAGATACACATCACAGGTTTGCGCATGAGTTCCTACACTCACACAAGTGTTACTCAGGAACCTCTCTTCATATGGGCAATTACTGGTCAAAGGAATCTGTACATTTTTCCCCTGGTGGTTTTTTTTTTTTTTTTTGGTTGGTTGGTCTGGGTTTTTTGCAACTCTGTATGTTTTTGAATGTGAACATGACCAACGAGCCACTCTTTGCATTATCACTGGATGCTTAAAAGAATTTGTTGAATAGAGGCTAAATATTTTCTGGCATCCTGAAACAGATCTCTGAAAACCCTGCAGCACAAGAGAATTACTCTGTTGTTCACCATTTTTAAACATAAGTTATACTGGACCATTAAGACAATTTATGAGAGTATCTAAATATAATGGTTTCTGTTTTGATATTTATGTTAAAGGAAATATCAATCAGATGTCAGCTTTACTCTCTTCTCAACTACATCATTTCATAACAAATCAGACTTTAAAATAACAAAAAACCAAAACGTGATTCTGAGGAAGCCAGTAGACAGCATCTAGGTATGTCACATATGTCACTGATGCAATTTATTCTGAGAATGGATTTCTATGAAACAGCTAAGTAAGGATTTTGAGTGCAACTAGAATTGAAGTCTGGTGACAAAAATCAGTCTATGGAGACAACTGATAAATAACCACAAAAACCCACTGGAGACAATGAAGTTGTTTTAGGAAACTGGAAACATCTCACAACTTGCGAGATCTGATGCTGTATGGGCAACACAAAGGTTATAGTAGCTTTAATGACATGTATGAGGCATATTGTCTTTACACACCAGTACTCTATGGTAACTGCTCTTTAGTTTATTTCTTGGCAACGAGTCTCTTAGAGGAGCAAAACTGAACAGCAACAAACAAAACATTTTTGAGAGTTTAACTGTTATCTTTTAGCCACAGAAGCCACTGCAGTGGCTTTTCTTCAAAAGGTATAAAAATAATGCTTGCTTACTTGAACTAAAGGTAAAGTGCTAACTAGCATTAACTTGAAGCTGCTGAGGGTTGGCACAAGACTCGGTTTGATCAAGTTAGCAGAGGAACATTTCAAGGGAACTTCCTTCAGATCCAGTTGCCTATTAGCAAATCCAAGGACTAAGCTAATGGAGTGGGAGGGCAGCCTGACGCAGTGCTGGTGCCACCCAGGTAAAGACCAAGTGACTGATGCCTTGACTTTACCTCTGGATCAGCAACCGCTATCTGGGCACTAAGGTGTACCTCCTACTTCCCCAAAGGATTTCTAGAAATGGCAACAGTTGTGCACAGAATGACACATCCAGCACTACACTGTAAAATATTTTCAAGATACTGGAATAAATAATTTTTCTGTGCATAAATTACCTTAAAAGCCTATACAATATATTTCAAAAATAATACAAGAATTCCTATTGAAAGCTACTGTGTAACTACTATTCTTTTGCATTAAGCTATGCACAAACCTAAAGAATTTGCTTTGAAATATGAATTTAAATTGATACCACTTTGCAAACAGCAAACATCCACAATATTAACTTTCAGGACATTTATATCTGAGCAAGTACAGTGAAACAACAGAGAGATTTATTTTCAAAGATAATGGCAAGGAGTGGGATACAAGGAGTCTGCGTAAAAATTTATTCTGTCAGCATTTCTACCGACTCTCAACTAGAAGATTTTACCAAGCTTCCTGTAGGTTATAAGAAGGTGTGAGCTAGTAAAATGTGAGGAAAAGCATTAAGAAATATATTTTATTATTGTGAATGCTGCAGGAAAATATTGTAATCTGATAACCTGGAAGAAAAAAACCCCACCTCCATAACAACACGCTGCCATCTCTGTGTCGTCTAATGTATGCTCCAGTGCTTCAGGATTTCAGAATGGATGGTTCTGCTGTCTATGGGTAACAATTGTCCAATTATGTACAAAGGTTTCAATGCAGCAGCCTACTGACCAGTAAGGACTTGGATGGTATCAAGAACAGCATATTGGTGAAATGGTAACAATTTGGTATTTTTGCTCTCCACATCTAGTGTATATGTAGTATTGTGGAACGTGCTTTCAGAAATCAGATATTTAATGCTAACAAATTATGTACCGATTACAGATGACCTTTGGACTTGCTAAAGGTACAGTCACAATCACGCATTTTAAAAAAATCCTGCTTTTCACTATAACGTGTGAATGTATGAAATTAAATGAGGCTTACAATATAATCAGCGTGGCTGGCTGCTTGAGTATATTCCATTTCAATTTAAAATCACCACAAGCCAAGAGTGACGAATCTAATTTGATCAGTTGTTCACAAAAACACTGAAAAGAGATGTAAGCAGACCTATCAATAGCTAGTAACATCATCTACTTTCAAAAGCAATTAATCGCTTTTTACACAACCAGAAACTCAAAATATTCAAAAAATAATTCCAAGGCCTGATGTGCTTTTACTACACAAGTAACACATGAAGTTCTTGCTTAAGACCTAAAAACCCCGAAAATTCAAACAGAAAGGTCAGATTCTAATAAAAAGGTGAAGCTGGGTGAAGTGCTAACAGCAATCACCTACTGTAACTTGACTTCATAGGTTTGACTGCTCTTTATGAGGTGTGTCAATTGTATTTCACATTTAAATACATTTTGAATTCTTGTACATAATAAACACATTTGACTGCAATCAAATAAGTTCACAGATTACGAATAACTTCATATAAAGCCTGTTATACACAAAGAATACACACTTTCAAAAGCGGAACAAGCTCCCATGTAATTCATGTAGTAACATATACACAGATTACAGAGCAATGTTGTCTTATCTGTTTTATCTGTCATACTTCCCATACCTTAACTCTGTGGATTTTGGTCCTGGAGGCTGCACATGTTTCTGTGGCTGAGAAAATTTTTCCAGAAGCTACTGAAACTGATTCTGATTAATGAGACTGAAGCGAACTTACAAATGGAACAGCACCTTACCGAACTGCATCCATTCAGTCAGTTGCTAATGAGCATCTGTGTAAGAGGACATTTTTGAAAGTGTTTCAAGTCAAGCTGAATTATCCAAAACATTATCTTAGATTCTAACGGGACATGACTGGTAGACAAGCCTTTTCTGGAGAATGGTGATCTGGTGTATCAGCATATCAGTGCTGTTGGAAGACTTGGATTCAACTGCAATCTACTTACTCAAAGTGGTACCATTGCTGATTTGAGGAAATAACTTTCTCACAATGTTAGGTGTAAGGACAGCGTACACAAAAGTTAAACAAGACACCTGAAAGCAAATTGCTATGTCAAAAACAGTCACTAAAACAGGTGAGATGACAACTGACTAAAGCATCTGCTGCTGCGCAAAGATCAACTATAAACAAAATAAAAATGCCATTTGCTACATATCAACATTGTAACAACAGATTTTTAAAATTTGAGCTTTTGTGACAGTGCCAAAGGTCTGAGATCTAACTCACTGACATTTTCAACCTTACTCACCTTCACCTAATTCCCAAACAATATTGTACACATTAGGAGGCAAAACAGATCCCCAAAGCACCAGAAAAAAGAAAGGTAAGATGAAAAAGAAGCTTATCTTCTTTTTATCTGAAAAGGGAACACGCTATATTCCAAAAATAGAAACATTTAATAAACCCCTGCCCACCTTAAACTAAATGTTTACCGGACTGTGAGGAGCAAGATGAATGTATAATTCTCAGTGATATACATAATTCCAGAAAAAAATCCCACAGAACCTGGTTGCTTAGATAAATTTCTGGAATGGCTGCCCAACACAGAATTCTTTCAGACCATGTGCAGAGTGGAGTCTTATATCATCCTCTAGAAGAACAACCTAAAAATATTGCCATACTTGTTTGCAGGGAACCCCTGTCTATAGGTACCTACATCTGTAAGGTACATAGCAACTGTCTATGCACCTTCAAGCTATGTATTAAAATAGGAGAAAGTGCCAACAGGCTGCTCTTCCTGGATACACACATGTGCTTCACCAATACAGAATTAAAAAAAAAATAATCCTTTTTTCCTTTTTAAACTTCAACTTTTCCCCTTCTTCCTGTCAGACTAGTTGTTAACAAGTACTTATTCCCCTTTAGAAAACCTCTGTGCATTACAGAGTCAAACTTTCTTAGAAAACAGTTGCCTTCACGAGTTGTTGGTGCTACAGTCACCTGATGTTCACTACCACTAGTATCTGGGACCAGGAACACCCAGTTTCCCAGTACTCACTGGTTACAGCTACTGGTTTACAAACTCTGTATGTTAACAGCATGATATGCAAGAACCATCCCAGCATGCACTGAAAGATCTCTTTTTCTTTGCCATGTGATAGAGTGACAAAGAGTTTAAATACTCCACCATTACTATCCCTTTTCATGGTCCTACACATTAACTGCAAGGGAAAACTTTCAGTACAGTCACCTTCACAGGTATGAGATTAAGCGGGGAAAAAAGAAGCCATACCTGTTCCTAATTCAATTATACTTTATCAAAGATGAAGGAATCCAAGAAACAATTAATCAGATTTTACAAAAGGTACACAAAAAGCCACCAAGTAACTGTTGGCCACTTCTGGTGAAGCTTACACCCTCTTCAGGAAAGCAACTTGGGCAAACTTCCTGAAAAGCAAACTTTTCACAAAGTAAATCTGACAAACTACCCCCTGCCAACTTTAACGTGCAACACTGGGGAAATGCAGCTCAGAAGATGAAGAATCACCTGGGTTCCGTGCTCAGGAACATCACCTCTGCTCTAATCTAGCATGCAGTCGCATTAAGAAGTGCATTACTCTGTTTTAACGCACTGGCCATTTCAAAAGAAAATGAAAACCAAACATTTCAAATTTTTTAAACAACTTCTCTTTTCTTTGCTTATTTCTCCCTGTGTGCTCCTCCTGAATTTGTCACAAGACAATACAGAAGTGGATAAAACACACACCGGCAGCTATTCTGATACCGGAGTCAGAAAATTATTTCTTTTTCAAAGACCTCCACCCATATGATCTACAAGAATATGTATCCTCTATCCTGCCCTTCAATGGAACGCAAGACCAGCCACTCTGAAATAGTGAGAGATCATGGGTTCAGCTGCCAATAAGACATCAAGGACACAACAATACACTCTGCCCCATTGATGCAACCAGCCCCGCTACTAGGATGTCAATACATTTGTTTTCTTCCCCCTCAGGGAAGCATGCCTGCTGATCATCTCCAATTTGTGAAAAGTCAGCAATTTTGAACAGGGAATACAGGAGACACGTATTCAGCAGCACAATGGACGTGAGACAGGGAAGCAGGTTACTTGGGTACCACAACATCAAGTACTTTCTGACAAAGACTGCATTAGCAGATGACAGGAGATTGAACACATAGCAAACAAAATGCTTTGCAGATTTGCCTGTCCTTGATGTTGCAGCTGATCTGGAAGAGAATGTGCAAAGTCCCTCATGCAGAGATAGCCTTTGATCTTAGTGTACTGACTTGATACACTTACAAATCTGTGCGTGCCTTTTGCCTTCCACCCTCCTTAAAGAGGGTCTACAAGTAAAATAATGAATTATCTGAGGCTGCTCTCTTATAAAGAAATACATTTTAAAAAGCCTTCTTAAATCAACTTTGTAACTGTATTTTTTCCTTTTTCATGCTTGACCTTCAAGCAGAAAGAAGAAAGATTACGTGCTATGATCTGTAGAATATTAAACTCCTCCTTTGTCTGGAGTTATCAAAATCCCTGTATTTACTGAATATGAGAAAGCAGAGGTTGATGGAGTTGGCTTTTAACTGCTAAAATCTTTTGTGGGTAAAGAATAGCTATTAATAGATAATAGCTATTCACCTTGAAGATTGTAAATTAATTTCCAAACGACCCCATACAAGAAGTTTAGTCTCTGTATTTGTCCCTTTGAAAACCAGTAGGGGCTTAGAAGAATTACACCCTCTGCTTCACTACAAATAACCAGAAAACAACAGCCTGCTCCTGTGACAGAAGCCAGAACTCTGTCTGAAAGTGATTTTTAACAGGCTGGTTTGCAGACCTCATGACAGACTTTTCTGAAGGAGTGGTGAGAGTTACAGCATTCTGCCTCCTCACAGTTAACACTGATGACTAGATGCCTTTTCCCAAGTCTTTACAATTAGCTGTGTATACTTTAGAAATAGGTTATTCTGGGATGTAGAAGTGGTTTATTTCAGAGCAACATGCTCCTCTCACTTTGCTTTAGTCAACAAAGGTTGTAACTGGAGAAGGATAAAGGAAAATATGTTGATGTTATTTTTTATTCTTTCATGAAAAACTTTGAGATGACCAAGTATTGTAGGTAACAATTTTCCACATTTGGCATCTAACATGGTAAATTCATCGACTATGTCTCTGGTACAACTTTTCCAGTGATACTATGTTATAGATCTGAACTAGTCGCCCTGGATCTCCTTTATAACCAATGAAGCAAAGAGGAGGCATTTCTCAAGTGCGATCCATACCAGGCTAGTACAGATGAGAACAGCTGAGCCATGTCCTGGTACTGCCTAATTCTCTCTGCTATACAAAGGAGCACAGGCTGATCAATTTGCATACAAATGCTTGAACTTTGAGACTTCAAAGCCAGTGGAGATGATGTGTATTCCCTTCACAGAGAGTTTTCTCCACTAATATTTGGTGTGGAATGCCTGCTTTGCTTTACATAGAAAGAGAACAGCAGAACCCCTGTTCACACAGTACCTACATACTCAAGTACCTATATCACAAGCTGAACATGAACCAGCAACGAACCCTCACAGCAAAGGTGGCCAACAGCACCCTGGGCTACATTAGCCAGAACATCACCAGCAGGTCCCAGGGACGTGACCCTTCTCCTTTGCTCAGCTCTGGTGAGACATCTGGAGTGCTGGGTCCAGTGCTGGCTCCCCCAGTACAAGAGACATGGGCTGGAGTGAGTCCAACAAAGGGCTACAAAGACACTTACAGTGACTGGACCACCCATCATACAAGAAGAGGCTGAGAGAGCTGGGACTATTCAGCCTGGAGAAGAGAAGGCTCAAGGTGGGTGACCTCATTAATTTGTGTAAATACTTGACATGAGCAGCAAAGATGGAGTCAGGCTCCTTTCTGTGGTGCCCAGTGACAGATTGAGAGGTAATGAGCACAAATTGAAATACAAGGAATTCCATGTAAACATAGTATCTTCTTTTTTTATTGTGAGGGTAGTCAAATGGTAGAACAGGTTACCCAGAGAGGTTGTGGAGTCTCTATCCATAGAAATACTCAAAACCCAAGTGCACACGGCCCTGAGCACCCTGCTGCAGGTGACCCTGCTCTGAGCAGGGAGCTGGACTAGATGATGTCTGGAGGTGCCTCCTTGCCTCAGTCATTCTGTGATTCTCTCACTAAGACTGAACTGGTATCTTCTGTGCAGAAGTAGACCTCACCTCTCTTGTGTTCATACAAAACATCACTTCTTACAGTCTTGGCACCAGAAAAACTTAGTGGACCATATCATCGTTGCCAGTAGAGAGGGATGATGTATGCAGTGTCTTGGTCACTTCACTGAACTGTGACCCTTTGGCTTTTTGAGCTATTTCATACTTTAGGAATATTCATCCCTCATGTCTACTAGGACCTCACTGTTGCACGTATAGTGCAAGTGACAAATTTTGTCTTGAATATCACCATATACATACAACTTTAGCAGGCACATCCAGTGGTGGATCACCTATGGTCGAGCAGAAAATCCTACCTGTGGAAAGATAAAGGATCTTCTGTTTGCTCCTCTCCCTGCTTTCCATCTATCAAAGCAAAGCATCAGATGGATTTCATTTAAACAGAGGAAAACCTTTACATGTACCCCTACTCATTCCTGAGCTTGCTGCTGTTGCCTACCATAGCTCATTCCCTAACTCATCACTCACTTTCCTTTTTTAAAGGCAATGTATATCAGCTGAAAAGATAAGGGTGGCTTCTTACTATATAAAAGGCCTGTCACTGGGGTGATTTATATTATCTTTATAATTGGGATATATTGCACTAGAGAGCTTTGCTTTATAATGAAAAGTTTGTTTGACCTTCAGACATTCCTTGGGCCTCTCTCAGTTAGGCCCAGTTGGTAACACAAAGCACCCACATTGTCAAAAAATCTTAAATGTAAAAATTTTTGTGTTAAGTTCAACAGTATTTTCCCCCCTGAGTGCCGATTGCAGTTCAGTCTGCAGAAGAACTCCACATTTAAAACCAAAGTATATATACTGATTTGAATTATGCTAAGAACACGGTTTATCATAATAATGACCTTCAAAAATGTATTGTTCAACAGAAATACTGGCCTACTCCAGACATTTAAAAACACAGCTTGCAACTGCTGAGGAAACTTCCCAGGAAGGATGTACTCCATCTGTAAAGCTGCTGAATTTTGCAGAGAGACTTCTTCCCGTATCTCATTTTATGTTTAGAGGATGATAAAAAACCCCAGCAAACCACTTCTTTACCACATGCTTTTCCAGAGACTTTTCCCCTTCCCCTCTTTACACACCCAGAACAAGGTGACACAAAATGACCTGTTTTCAAACTAACCTTACTCTAGAATTCTTTCAGAGATGACTAATGCCAAGTAAGGCTCTGCCTATGATCATGCAAAGTTTTTCAATAAGACATACGTACAGATCTTATTGAACACTTCCCTAATCAAGAAAAAACTTCTCACAGGTTATCAAGTACAATGACAATGAAATTCCAAGTTTGGGGAGCTCCTACTGAAAATGCAGGGCCCAACTTTAACCTCATTGGGTTCAAACAATCCATAAAAATAAAGGCTACATTTTGCAATGAACTACTTCACTGTCAAGCTGTACTGCAAATTTGTTTCACTTATTGTTGCCTCTCCAAATCTTTCAACATTTCCATTTCTCAGGACTCTCTTCTGCATTTTCTGTATTGTGAATTTTTGAACTGTTTTTTGTCAAATTAATTTTAAATGAACAAATTCATTTGTTCTTTTATGTCTTTATTCTTCTTTTGCACTAATGCTTTTTTCCTCATGTAATTCAGAACAGGCATTTCTCCTTTCCTTTATAAAGTACAACCTGTTCAACAAAAAACCCACATGAATCCCTATGACAGCCTAATAAAAAAGTGACCTTAGTATTAATATTTTATTGGGGCCTTGATTACAGTACCAACATAGTGCCAAGGATTTTGATGTGACAACTGGCAGTTCTTTACCTTTTTAAGAAGCAAGGACCAAAGAAATAAATAAAACCCACAACCCATCCCTCCCTCATGAAAAAGAAAGGTTTACTTTATAATTGCTATGTAACAAACAATCCTTAACAATTCAAATCCTCTCAAAGTGCAACGTAATTTTTGAAGTGTAATGCTGAACCACTAATATGGTTTCTACAGCCAGGGTAGAGGCACACAGACAATTAACTGAAAGGCATTCTAATGTATGAATGTGCAACGTTAAGGCTTTACCATGGTAATCACCAGTTTATCTTACCCTGTGGTAAACTGTGGTTATATCTTACCCTTCCTTCATTTGTCCTCATAAAACCTTCATTAAGTCTGAGTGTACTGACTCTCCTTTCACATCTATTTTTTGGTGAAGGATGCTAATACAAGACCAGGCCTAGGGCTTTCATGATAGTAAAGCGCCAGCACCTCAATCCCTGGAAGGACATGGGTCTAAAACGTGTAGCAGGCGACACTAGATGTTGATGGCAGCAGGAAACCGAAAGCTACTTCCAATGGATCTCTAAACAGTACAGCTATTAAAAAACAAAAGGTGTGTGTGTGAAGATGAGGGCTCCTGAAAGCCCAGCATGCCTATAATTTCTCAAAAAAAACCCAAAACAACCAGAACCCACCAAAAAACCCTACCCCAAAAACTGACCATATTTTCCTGCTAAAAAGCAGTTAATGGAACTGAAAGAAGGAAAACCAGAATGCACCGATGCACTGGGACACCTGCAGTGATAAGCCATTGCCACCAAACCCACTCTTTTATACTACATATGCTAGGTACTACACTAGAGTTTAAGACAAACATTTTACAGTGGCTGCCCTAACTTGAATTGCTTTTTCCTTTTTAACTTAGGAATATCCTCACTTTCTGAAATGTCTCTTCATGTTGGAAGAGCTGAGCAAACCCATGACCTACACAAGTGAGGGAGAGTGCTTTTTGCCAGGGCAGCAGATACCTGGAAATGGAGGAGCAGCAAGAGCAGCAGCCAGCCACATTGCAGGTGCCTTGAAACCCAGATACCACCAGCAAAAGTGGATGCTGGAAGGACAGCTTAAAACAAGGTGTATTTGGTTACCTACACCCTATGGGTCAGTGCAGCACTGGTATGCACTAGTAGGATAAAGAACACATGTAGGTATCAAAAATCGCTAGTGTTAAATGCCATAATGGAACAAAAAGGATCCTTTTTGGTACTTGCTAGAAAACACAGGCACACATACGTTAATAGGTTAAATACTGAAACAAAATGCATGTTTTGCTTAAAGAGCAACTCCTGACTGAATACTTCTCATGTTCAAAATCTGTGACAGCAATACAATAAAACCAAAATGAAACAAAGTCTTCAGATTGTATTCAAAAGTTCAAAAAGGCATGGACACTTCACAGCAGTTTCTGAATAATATCAGTTTCTCTTTTCTGGAAACACAGAAAATATTTTTTTGCTATCTCCTTAGAACCAGGTCACCTTTATGGCTGCTTGCATCACTGTGGTATCTGAAATATGGCTTAAACTGGGAAACAACAGATAAACTTTTGGAGAACAGAAATGGGAAAAAATAGAAATACTGTTTTTAACCTTGCATTCAGATATTCAGATACTGAACCTTTGGCTAAGAACTTCTATTTCTTTCTTTCTCTCTAAATGCAACTACTAGAAGAGTTGCAGCAGTTGTGCTTCACGGAATGCATGCATTTTATGTTCCAACATCTGCTGCTTTTGCAAAATTATGGACATGTTTCCAACCAAGAAACTATACTTTTGAATTCTAAATTAAGTAATATTTGAAACAATTGAATTATGCATCAAGTTATCATGAAACTGCATGCATGATAACCAATTTAAAATCCATTAATTCCTGTACAATACAAAATTTAAGGTATGAAATAAAAAAAAATTTCCACATCGAGGTCTTGATTATTATAGTTTACCATTACTGTTCAAAAGCATGGTAGCTAATGCTCTTACTATGTACATTAGCTGTATCTGTTTTCGTCACTCATCACTATTTTTTATTAAGGATGTTTTAAACTACACATTCAGCTCTCCTAAAAAAAAAAAAAAGTCTAACAAGGTGAATACATATGTACATTATTTATGAATAGTAAAAAAATACAATTTTTAAATTTGAATTTAATGCTCCTTTGCCCTCAAGACTAATTTCTAAATTATTTCTAAAAAAAAAAAATAATTAATCTGATAAATGTGCTACTGTTATGTTCTCCTTGCTGTTTATGTAACATATATTGTTACACCAGAAATAAAAAATATACCATAACTAGCTATACATTTTAATTCCAAGTCTGTAAAATTCTATTAATGTCAAATATTGTTTGGTTTTTTTCATCTAAATAAACTAGCTTAGGCTGTCACTCACTCCTTTTTACTCATTTTTGTTTTGTCTTACTGCATGCATCTCTCACAAAGTGAAAAAATGTCTATTTAAAGATAAGTGGAAATACCACAGTATGTAATGTTTTCATGTCAAAATAATTACATTATTATATTCTGAGTTAAATAATGTAAGATAGGAAAACATTCTGATATGCATATAACAGCTGTAATCCTGGCAGGATCAAATCAACTTCTTCAAAACATATTTCTGCTAGATAAAGACAAAGCGCTCCCTAACCTCACCAGCCGCCCCTCTCACCCGTCGAAGCCCCCTCACAGAGGAGAGACAAGCCAGGACAGAAGAGCACCCTGCTGTGTTTTTTTCTTCAAGACTGAGCCCTGTTTTGGCCTGAGAAGACACATTTGTTCTCAAAAGCCAATGGAATTGCATTATATGAAGTTTCATAGTTGGACTGTTATGAAGAGATGATCCTCAAAATAACTGGAAAAAAAAAGAAAAAAGAAAAAAGGTAGTTCTCTCTCTTTGCACCTTGTAGAGCCGCTCTTTGTCATGGAACGAGACAAATGGAATTTGCTGAGAGAGGGACTCGAAAACTGTGCAGGTGGAGGCACAGCTTGCAAGGCACAGAGATAGTGGTTGCGCTCACACACAGTTTTCTAAAACACATACTTCCAGCAGTTTCTCGTGCACTCTTTATTTTCATGGCAGTAACACCCATGGCTTCAAGTGCTCAATTTTTCCTTTCCCCCAGAAACAGAACAATCTGGACTGGTTGACACTGCCACATTTTTCTGATGGAGAGATGACGAAAATGTAATACTCCTTTATGAAGGGGGAAGCATTTTTTTAGTTAATAAACCAAATATAAGCTGTATTTAGACACTTTTCTGTCTTATGCTCATCTTTATACACGTATCATGCACCACTTTTGTGTCCCCTATGGAATAAAACAAGTATTTTATATTATGCTATTCTCTATATGGCCTTCTAGTCCTTAATGAAGAGAAGAATTTATCTCCATCCATTTTTTAGGGAAAAAAGTGTAACTAATTTTCATCATGTCTCTGATATAAATCTGTTGTTTGTTAAGGATACAGAAATGTATTTAAAAAGAAATATCTCCTGTGCAGTTATTATACTCACTAAATATAATAATTAAAATAATTTTATTTGCAGCATTAATGTAAATCTTGGAGATCAAATAAGGATCCTGTTTTCACAATCTGTGTTCACAAATAATGATTCTATGTATCTCTTTTAAAGGTCAACATAATTCAAACTGGTTTGGAGACAAATTCTCCTTGGACTTGTATGCTTAGCAGATGCAAGTTGAGGTAATTACATTTAACATCAAGAAGATGACAGATTTGCATCACCTGTGAACCCAGGCCAAGTTTGGGAGCTTGAAATAGCTTTTGGCAAGTCTACAGTAAAAGAGTTGCCTTATGTAATAAGCACAGAAAAATTACGCACTGATACACATGCAACACAGTATTAAGTCTTGAGGTGCTCCACAGAAAGTTTTCTTTGTGTTTCTATTTCACCGTTTCCCTTGTGACACAGATATTACAGTTTTCTTCCTTTTTATTAGTATCACAAATTGTGACCACTTACTATTTACACCATCCCTTTCATACGAATTTTCTGTTACTGAAAGTATTTTCCCCTTGGTGGTTTCCTTTAATACTGTGGCATAATAAATGCATGCTTGCTGTCATGAGCGTGAGAGAAAGCTTTGTATTTCTGATGTAATTTTGATACATCACGGTGTTATAGAATGAAATAAAATCATCAAATTCTAACATTTCACAATACTCTCTTCATTCAACCTACCAAAGGCAGATCAATATATAGAACAGAGTTTCTATCTGCCCAGTTCTAATAAAGTATCAGGACAAAAGAACCATAAAATCGCCTGAATATATTAATTTTATCTTCTCTGACATGCAGTTTGAAACAAAAAATGGTTTGCTGTATGGTTAGACAAACTTATAGCCAAATATGTGCAAAGGTAATAAATCAGCATGCAGACATGAACATATTATGCGAAAACAAATTTAAGAAAAGCAGTTTTACTCAATAAAAGACATCTTTGGCCCATGAGAAATCAGCTGTATTTCCTCTGTCTTTTGTGGAAGCAAGGTTTCATTACACACATACAGGGCCATAAACAATACTTTTCCAAACATCTTTATAGCTGACACCAAATACCTGAACCAGATACCCTCAGCCAAAATACAATAAAGTTACAAACTGTGGAACTTTCTGTAAATTCAGCTACAGAATCTTTAAATTTAAAGATATGAGGTATCAATGAGAAAAATTAAGAGGCTCCAAATTTGCAGGCAATACAGTCAAGGTTTCCAACCTAATTTTAAGGGAAATCATAATTAAAGACTTGCAAGTCCTTCCACAACCCTCTTGAACTGTGCTGGCCATGAAGAAACGGAAAAAGAGAGCTGGTATTATGTACAACACTATACATCATCTTCAGTAGGTCACTGGTCTTTTAAATAATCTCTAGTGAACAAATAAGATTTCAGAAAGTTTTTAGTAGATAATTACACTTCCTGATTTTGTAATTAGTGGAACTACATGTAATTACATAATAATTATGACGGTAATTACGTAATTAAGATGTATAATTATGTAGTAAAAAACATTATGGAAATAAAAGCCATCAACTGTATAAGCACAATACATTTTTAAAAATAAATTCTGTATCATCTGTTTAAAGCTACCATTTTCCTCAAAATATCAAAGTGATTATGAGCCATCACTGGCAAGTTCTAAAATACATTTCGTGTGAGACTTAAAAATGATACAGATAATTGTATCTTTTAAAAAATCTCTTCAAAGCCTTAGCTTTACATTATCCTTCTGATGTCTAGACACATGTATACTGAATGGATTATACAGAGTTAAATTGTTTATATTTTATTTCCAATTCCCACTAAAATAATTTAAAAAAAATTAGCATCGATGTCAGAATTCCAGTATGTAACAGACAGAAATTTTTTTGAGTGCACTGAGACCAATGAAATTAAGGGTCTTCTAAAAGGAGGAACATGCTGGTCTTGCTCTTCCCCCTAGAGAAAACAGCTTACTGCTGTGAGAAGCAGTAGTCATTAAAAGAAGCCTTTTCACTTCTGACTTGCATTTAACAACAACAGAACTGCTCCCCATCAAAAAAACCACCCCAAACTTCATTAACAGAGATGAAAACAGACAAAGGTCTCTATAAGAAAAATGCCAAAGAGTTGCAGATAAAAAAGAAACCGTGAAGAAAAAAGAGCTTTAAAAAATACTTTTGTTTAGAGAAACTCACAAGAGAACAGATAGAGGAGGCAGATGACAAGAGACTACACCACTGCATGCATTATAACAAGGTGGCATGTATCTGTATACTTACACATGCACTCCTGTCATGCCACAGATTTCTCACGTTGTGGACATATCATAACTATTTTAGGTCATTATTTCCATTAATTTCATTCACAAGTAGAGAAAATAACTCAACAACTCGTAACTCCAAGCGAGGTGTCACAGGCCACTAAGTTTTGCGCTCAGAGAAAGGGTACAGATATGTACAGTGTAACGGGTTTACTTAGATTTCCTATGTTTAACAAAAAGACCACACGAGCAGAAACATAATGGAGAAAAAGTTACACTTAATATGTTAAAAATGGCAATAAAAAAAGTATGATCATTATGGGAGGATAATTTAAGATTTAAACATCAGCTAACTGCCCATACATTACTTCAAAAGGGTCAAAAAACCTACAGTGAATAATTTTCAGTAGTTTTTGCTTTCAAAAAAGTTAGTGAGATTTAAAAATACTTAAGAAACGGTGACTCAAATTTAAAAAAAAAAGTTCAGAAATAATCCTCTTCAAAACAACACATTAAGGAAAAATGAACAAGTGCTTTTGAAGATATACTCAGAGATTAAATTCTTGAAAATTATTATTTTACAATCTCTTCAAAACAACATGATTGGAAGACAAAGTACTTGACAGCATTTGTTTGCTTGGATGTAAAGATCACTATAGTGAACTGAAGTCTCAGCGACAGTGCCTGGAGACGTGACACAAACAGAAATGCTCGGTTTATTGAACTGTACTCTCTGGAAAGAGATATGCCAAGTTTCAGCTGTTGCTATCTTAAAAAGAAATGCACAGACACATATGCATGTAGGTTATTTATATGATTTCTCCTTATCTTCCCCTGGAGAGTGCACACAGATAACTATATCCCCATCCTTATTTATTGCAGTAAGTATTTTTTTTTGCAGTCTTCCTGCCAATATATTGATAAAAATGTGGCAAACTGTTCTGATGCCAGACCACTCCGTTTCATTACACTGGTTTCAGATACAATACAATTGTTCAAGCTCCACCTCACACTGCTCTCCTCCCTTTACCTGACGGAACCTCCACGCTGTACCTCAGAGCAGGAATGGCTCCTTGCTCAGGCCCGTCCTTTCAACCCTAACTGCAGTTACTCTGCCTCCCTCCATCTCACCACCCTTACCAGCCAAAAGGGAGACACACACCAAACCACACCAACAAGTAGCTCTGCCAACATCCCCATGACAAATGGTCTTCCTTCAGTGTTACAAGAAATCTTCCATTGCAAAAAATAAATAAATAAATAAATAAATAAATCAAAATCACTTCAACCTGCTACTTGGCAGACCAAATTATGAACATACTGGGGAAAAACACCCAATGCTGAAACGATAGGATTCACACAAATATCCAGAGCTGAATTTTATTTCTTTATGTCTAGGTCTAACCATCTAGAACAGTTTCATTTTCCCAACATAATTTTGCAGTTTATTCATCCATAAACTAGGCACTTTCAGTGTTTGCATGGAAGGGTGGAATGAGGTACACAGAAAGCTGTGATAAATGTATGAAAACATCCTCTGATCATGCATTTGGTTTTACAAAGCCACAGTCCACAAGTATATGATCAAAAAAATTATATTCTATTTCAACACTCCGGTCCCTGCTGTGTAATACAGTGGAGTTCAATTACTGGCCAACAAGGGTTTGAAGAGTTGTGCATTACAAACATCCTAACTAAGAATGAGGTAACAGTAACAGCATCAAACATGGAAGCAGTGTCCGTTTTAACACATTTAACACACATGTAGGTAGACATGTACAAACTCCTTAAGATTTTCTGGATGAGTTATAAAACCAGCAAAGAATGTGGTTAGACCCATGTAAAACTGCAGCTCAGTATAGCACAAGAAGCGATGCTGAAAACGCAGTGGAAGTGCAACCGGTAAACTCTTTCTGCTTATTGGAATTCTGCTTTAACTTAGCTTTTCACTCTTCAATGCAATCAAACCAAGTCTTTTTCACTAAATTCAGCTAATTTTACACCTCCATTGACATGTTATAAAGTATCTATCTATCTACATATGTACATACACTTATATACATATTTCAAAGATGTAGGTCTTCCTAACAAGCAAGAACATCTAACCACTTTTCCCAACGTTACTCCCCTCCCATTCTCACTTTCTTCTGCCAGATTTTTTTGAATCCAACAACTGTGGGTTCAATAGTTGAAAATATTCTGGGAAATAATATACTGCAGCACCTTTGCAGTTTCTGTCCCTGAAATACTTCAATGCCTTGCAAACAACATTTGTGACCTTCCCTCTCTCAGAAATGGGACGGTGGAAAGGTGGTGGCTTTCAGCCTCATTCTACACTACTGAACAGAAAAAAATACTATGACCAGGATCCTATTTCTCTAAAAAAATTGCAGCACCATAAACAACCTCAGTGATAGTAATGCCTGTGGAATAATGCTGCAGTCATTGTTAATAAGGAGACTGCAGCACTCATCTTCTATTTGATGCCAGGAGGGGGAACTGAAGACATCTGCGTGAGGCTGAGTAGTTGTATTGACTTTATGTGGCTCCATTTATCTTCGTTTTTAAAGGTTTTCATTTTACTGTAGAAGCAAAAGGAAAACACTAATATCTTTGATTATTTAACTTACCAATTTGAATATTGATACCAATATTTGAATGGAATAATGACATAAAGCTTACTACACTCTATTTTGATTTCCTGATGACATAGCCATAAAAATACATTGGTTTCCACTTGTGAAGTTAAGGCATACAGACACAGCATACTCTGTCTGTATTTAAACACGTAGTTTAAAACCACTGATTGTTTACCTAGCCCTTTTTTACCCATATGAACAGAGGTTGCTACTAATTTGCTGCTCCTTGCTGCTTCTTACTGCAGCTAAAAACTAAATGTAAGAAAGTGCGGAAAATATTTTTAGTATGTTGCTAGTCACAATAGTGATCTTCTTCCTTTCCCGATTAAAAAAATAACTCAGAACAAACAGCCCTTATGATATTATTGGTATCTGTAAATTAAGGGTTTTGGTATAGCGACATTGAAAATAAAACTGGTTTTGACCCGACTAACTCTGCAACAGTTTCTAATTTAGAAAGAGAGCATAGGAATTTCAGAATTTCACTTTGTGCAGTATGACAACTGAGAACCTTGCACTGTTTCACAATGTTAACATATTAAACTGTTATCATCATAGCAGACATTAAACTTCCAGATGGATGGGAGCATCTGTTTGGAACATAAATGCTGCTATTAATAACAGGACTAAAGACCCGTAACTATATAACCCAGGTATTCCTGGATGGTGTAATTGACAGCTAACTTCACCAATCACTGAAACAAAAAAGCATCACATAAACCAATCAGTTTATTTTTGATTCTTAGAGGGAAAAGGTGGACCAACAACAGTATATGAGGATTACAAGAGACCACAAATGAAACATGAGTGAATGATGTTGTTGCCAATGTTGTAAGCACTGTACTGGTATAAATAAACAGAAGAACCGTCTACAAAACATGTTAATTAATCCTTCTGCTGTATTCCACTCTAGTAGATCTGACCTATTGAAGGTCTATTAAAAAAAACCAAAAAAGCGAACATGCAGAGAAGTGGAAAACTCTGCTTCTGTTCTTCAAAAAAATTCAAGTCAGTAGTTGAAAGAGACTTAGCATACAGATTTTAAATATGGAAAACTCAAAAAGAACAGTCTATCA
Organism: Falco rusticolus; assembly: GCF_015220075.1. NCBI lineage: Eukaryota > Metazoa > Chordata > Aves > Falconiformes > Falconidae > Falco > Falco rusticolus. The sequence continues at coordinate 88,665,415 of NC_051188.1, forward strand.
CCCATCATGCACAGAGTAAGCTTCAGAAAGCAAAATGCATCTTAGATATAGCGAAGCTCACTAAGTACAGTGAAGCACCAGAAGGAAATTGTTGTAGAACTTGACGAGTTGTAGAATCTGCATCACCAGTGGATTTTTAAATTTAGCCTATCTTTAAAAAGTAAACTATGGTATTGATCCTCTTGCAGTGAAAGGGAGCAGCTTGGATGTCTTTTTGAAGTCCCACTGATTTCACAATTATTATTTTAGATTCTGTTTCAATAAATAGTATGGACCTTCAATATAAATAGCTGAACAAATGAAACCTGTTCTGTAATTAACATTCTGTATTTTGAAGCATTGAGTATAGAAGATGCAAGTGAACTAGTAGCAAATCTCAAGGTTCTGAATGAAAGAAGATTGAATTCTTTCAAACAATGGTGGAAAACACATTTATATCTTGAATCTCTAGCCACTGAAAATTACTTCTTTTTATAGAAGAACACCCTAAGATGAATAACACCTAAAGCTGCTATTAAGAATAAACAGAATCTACAAGAAAGAAGAACTGGTCTTTAAAAATTCAGGAAGACTGGCAATCAAAGGTAGAATTGACAAAAGTCTACAGAATTTAGGCTTTGAAAAACAAGATCCCAAAACAAAGCAAAAAACCTCACCAAACCAAAATTAAACCAGTAATTAAGTGGTTTACTCACACAAAAAATAGAGAGAAGAGTGAAAATACCAAAGATGTGCAAAACCTACATTAAAATTTTGCCTCCATTGACGATAAAGCAATGATGCTGATCACATGTCAGACTGGACAGAATGGCTTGTGAATTATGGCATGGAAACAAATTTTTTTGGCTTCATGTTATGAAAGGAAGCTCACTAAATCTCCATTCCAGAGCTACAACAAGATTGGCACATGAAAATTATTTCAGTCCTACAGAGTTTTACATTAAAAGCATCAAATCAGTAACATATATTACTAGAAAACAGAACACTGGTATCTATAAAATGAAAAGGTGACCCAAATAGCCTTAAGCAATTATTCTCAAGTACTGTATGCATTTTAGAGCAACTGAAAGATGTCTTCCTCACAAAGGATATTTGCAAAATGGCACAGAATTGTACATAAGTTTACTAGACTCACCCAGTTAAGCCTCTTTGAAAAGAACTAATTTTCAAAGGATAAGTAACAGATATAATTTATCTGGCCTTAACACCTGCTGCAGAACCAAAACTGAAATAATTGGCTGGCTGAAGACAACTACACAGAAACTTTCAATTAGCTAAGAAAAAGAGAAAAATACACCATGCTTAGAGGAGAGTAGAAGGTCCTAGCAGAGTTCTTACAATTCCTTGAGAATTACTGTGGAAACTAATTTTAGTGAATTTTCTCCAATTAGTGGTGAGAGTCCAAGGAACATTTTCCAATTAAAGCACAAGGTAGGAAATTATGTGAATGCAGAAGCCACCATACTATTTTTCAGAGATAATTCATTAACCTTGAAGTCTAAAATTACAAATGAGATTAAGCAGTCCAAAATGAATAAACCCAGGAAAATTAAAAGTAAACCAAAATTTCATATGAACCCATGAATTTGGAATTACAGGAGGAAAAAAAAACCCCTTGAACCTCAAGATATCTATCATTACTTAACTACAAGTTAATGATACGAAGAGGGCACAGGTGACTCACGAAAGCATCAGCGGAAGTACCTCCAGCAAACATACAGATCCTGTGTACACGACACTGGATAAATACCATCTAAAATACCATTGTTTCTCTAGTTTCTAGTTTCTCATAGTCAAAGATTAACTTAACCTAGAAAAGACTGCACACGAAGGCACTAAGAGGAAGGATCATGCAGCAGAGACCAAGTCTTCCTAAAGAAAGTGGCATGCCTCTGCCTTAGTTTAAAACAAAACAGAGATGTCACCACTGTTTCCAAAAGCACAGTAGAGAACGTCAAGGAAGGGAAATAAACATTTAGTGAATGGACATAAACCAACCACAAACAAGACAGAATGGGAAAATTACAGTGAATTTTCAGTCATCACAGATGGAGGGTATGAAAGACATCCTGAACAGCAGCAAAATCTTGAACAGCAGCAAAAAGGGGAAGGACCACTCACAGGTTTCAAAATGAAGTGCCATAAACTTGCAACCCTTAAAGATGTGGTGGTCTACAGTAGAAAGGATTGGATGTGATCACCCATGAAGCCTCTTCCACTCTTATATCCTTGTATTAAGCATGAGATCTACACACAAAATAATTTGGTTTCAACTAGTGGTAACATCCACCATGTAACATGCCTTCAGTACATCTACAAAATTGTATTGTATGGCTTTAGAAAGAAAATTTAGAAAGGCTGAATTTTTTAGTCTCTTTCCATCACCCAGCAAACTAGGTGGTGATGCAGGGCAGGAGTGGGGAAGACTGTCACAGCAAAGCAGCTACCAGAATGGCAGTGTCAAGCAGTAGCATCTTTTCTTCAGAGGCCCCACCAAAACTGCACAGAGGACACAGTGGAAGTGCTCTCTGCGAACAATGCACTTCAATGGCAGGACCCAAACATGTCTTTATTCAGAATTCCAAGCGTTACCCCACCTTCAGACGTATTCTTCTGTCAGCTTGAAAATCACTTAGTTGCACAAAACCCGTGGATCCATTACAGCTTAGAAATGTTTTAGTTCAGAAATTGTTATGGTAATTGAAAGACAAGTAGTAAAAAATATAATCTTCCTAACATTAGCTTAATCTGTATATTTAAGAGAGCTTTGTAGACAATTAGCATTACTGCTTTTCTTGTGCCATCATTTTCTCCCCGATAAAAAGTGTCTCTTCAATATTAATAGCTGAACATGTTTTAATTGGCTTTTCTTTTAGATAGTGTAGGCATATATTTTAATTTATTTACTGAAGCTCATGTGTCCTTCAGACTTCAAGCAAAGAGATTTCTCTAACGGTGTAACATGCAAGAAAAGCACTTTTCCCAAAGTACAATCGCTTTAAAAGAAGAAAGGAGACATACAATATATTCTTAAAGTGGTTAACTCTGATACAACACATTCCTCTTATAGGAGATAGGCAAATTCATACTTTCTTCTATTTTCTGCTTTGGATTACAGCCTTGTAGTTCAGATTAGAAGAGTACAAATGCGTAGGTCTAGTTTCCAGCATGCAAGTTGCTATTCAACTACAGTCAAAAGAATTTAAACTTACCTTTCTCTTCTTCAGTAATCACTTTATCCACTGCATACTCCACATCAAAAATGTATCGGTAGAAGCAGAGCTGAGTGTACAGGGCCTTATCAGAATACTGTAATGTAAGAAGATAGTAATTAAAAACCCAACTCAGAAGTGCGTCTCTCGCACCCATTTCTAAGTCCAAAAGGTGATTCTCTGTGTTTTGTTCTAACAGTTTGTATGTTCCATTCATGTCAGATTTTGGTACTATTATAATGATGATGATGCAAAATCTCTTTACTGCATCTCTACATTTTTTCTCTTCTCACTATTTACACCAAGCATTTATATAGATCATACTGAACTTACCCATTCTTACAGAAACATAAATTAAATTTATCCACTCTTATAAATACGTGTATCACAATGATGCTCTAGCAACAAAATGAAAGTCATCAGAATGATGGGACAAAGGAGTAACTTTAGTGCTTTAGTATACAGTACAATGCAATGATCTCAAAAAAGAAAAAAACCTACCTGATACAGGTGCACGCCCCCACTGTTACATAAATTGTGAACATGCCATTCAAATAAGAACAGATGCATATATATCTTTACAGCTATGTCATCATTTTGCTTTAAACATCTGTGAAGGCTACTGCATGTTAGTAATCACACATTTAGTTCAAAGATCTGCAGGTGTGTACATGTGGAATATGATATTCAATTAAATGCTCTGAATGTCAATGATGTCAAGCCTATGTGCTGCTCCTCTAGTTCAAAAGTACATGCCTGCATGCACATGAACTAGCGTCACTATTCTGTGCACTAGAAGATTGCTCGAATAGACACAAGATCCACCTGGCCCGTGCTACAACTAAACCATTTCAAGTTAACCTTCTCGAACTCTTGTTCAATAACACCACATTCCGGTCCCGCTCTGTAATACAGTGGAGTCCAACTACTGGCCAACAAGGGTTTGAAGAGTTGTGCATTACAAACATCCTAACTAAGAATGAGGTAACAGTAACAGCATCAAACATGGAAGCAGTGTCCGTTTTAACACATTTAACACACATATAGGTAGACATGTACAAACTCCTTAAGATTTTCTGGATGAGTTATAAAACCAGCAAAGAATGTGGTTAGACCCATGTAAAACTGCAGCTCAGTATAGCACAAGAAGCGATGCTGAAAACGCAGTGGAAGTGCAACTGGTAAACTCTTTCTGCTTATTGGAATTCTGCTTTAACTTAGCTTTTCACTCTTCAATGCAATCAAACCAAGTCTTTTTTACTAAATTCAGCTAATTTTACACCTCCATTGACATGTTATAAAGTATCTATAACTATTAAGCAACTCATGTTGACAACTATTACTACTGCTTAGTTATTTTTTATATATCTTAACAGTATACTTCTTTCCACTTCATGTGAACCTATTTTAAAAAAAGACACACAGAAGCTTATTTTATTCCTTATTAGCTATTCTACGATATGCATCATCATTATACTATTATACACCAGTTATTTTTAGTAAATCCTGATTACTGCTTCCTGAAGAAGAAAAAAGGAGGACGACAGCGATTAAGTTATTTGTTTAGTTTTTTAGATTCAGCTGTAATTGCTGGTACACATCTCCCTGACTGCACACATGAAGCAGGTTGAATAGAACACTGAAATTACCTCCTTCATAATAGTTTGTTTTGATAATGTATTGTGTGTTGAGATGATGAGAAACAGTTGCTGTCAATTTGATTAGCCATTATATTTTTATGTTAATTGCCATTATTGGGTCCATTCTGTTTAGTGTCACCATAGAAGCCATACAATGTTAGCATAAATAACAAATTGGAGTAAATTAGGAAGATATATTTTTGCCAATTCATTTTAATTGCCCCTCAGTCCTTCCGTCGGTTAACGCAGCTGTTGACCCATAATAAGCGCTAGGTCAATATAGCTGCTTGTCAATTCAGAAATGCAAAGTGCTGTGCTGCTGGTAATGGATATACAACAACCTTTGCCAGCCAACTGAAGCAAACGAATGACAACCCACATGAAAGAATAAAGCATCAGCTATAGAGTTTAGTGACCTGATACTAGTAGGCAGGCTAATTGAAAGTCACTGCTTAAATGGATAAAGAAAATACAAAAATCAGTATGTAAAAATGTATGCATGCACACATAGACAGATATATACATACACACAGAATTATTTTTTTTTTATTGACAATGTGCTAGTATCTCCTACCCTTTAGCTTCCTGCCACATCTTAGAATTAGTAACTGGTGGAAAACAAAGGGTTTTGAAGATTTTTAATGCAATTAAGTATGAACATTATGGCATACTTATGAAACCATGGAAGAGGTACCTTAAATTTAAAAGGACTTTAGGAATTACTTATATCATCACTTCTCGTATTTCCTTAAATTCTGGTAACTTGTAGCTTAAAAAAAAGAAAAAAAAAAAAGAAAAAAAAAAAGAAAAAAGCCCAATCCTTAAAACTCCAAACCCAAGTAATACTTTACTTTTAGCAGTGAATTTTTTGTTTAAAAAACCTGACACCCCTAACATTATGGTAAGAACTTGGGCTAAATTTGTATCGTCATTGATGCATTCTTCCTTCCCATGAAAGACAGAATAGTAAATACATGAAAATAAAACTCTATTTTGAAGTTCTTATTTGTTCCATGATATTTGATTTCTTGATTTCATTAAGAACTGGCTTCAGCTGATAAATCTGCTTCTTTGACAGCTTCCATTCATGGAAAGAACAGCATTCTTTCCATGCAACCATTTTTTTAAAAAAGCAATAAACAAATGAAGGAACCAAAGATATACAGTTTGCATTCAGCAGTTATTCACTCCTTTGGACAGAGAAATCAAGCTTCTAATATAAAAATAACAGATGTAACAAAAAAAATTTCATTGTACTTGGCCAACAAAAGATTAATTTAAAGAAATCTAGGTTTAATATGATTGCAGACTGTTTCCTGTAGCATCAGAAGGCCAACAGCAAACCTCCAACCTGCCTTCCCAGGAAGAATTTAAGATTGCACAGATTACCTAACAGGAAACTGATGGTGTCTTCTTGACAGAACTGGTAAATTACGAACTGGAAAAGCAAATTTTCCTATGACTAAGCACAAAACTAGGGTTCAAAATGCTCAGTCATGAAAAGAAAATAATCTCGCTCAGCTACCACACATGCCAGGGAACGTTCATTAGGGCAGATATATTTAGGAAAGGAGATTTGACAGATGCAACACATTTGTATTTCTGGAGTTCCTGAAGGTCATCTGTGCCTCCACACATGCCCAAGTCCACCCTTCTTGATGGCAATCGCTACCTTAGCATTTGTCTTGTCCCTACAGCTGCTGATGTCTGAACAAAACACTGGCCTGAAGGGTAGCATCATCTCTTCTGTCTTACAAATGCCTAAAAACTCGGCTCCAGAGCAATGCCCCCTTGGTATGCTCACTCCATCTCTCTCTGTCCCTGCAAACCCTGACGCATTTTTTCCAAATCAAAGTGAAATTTCAAGGTGATAATGTCCCAATTCCCTCAGTCTGCAACAGTGTAGTCAGCAAGTAGGGAATTTTTCCAGAAGCAGCAGACACAGGTTTGCAACTCTTCTAGCAAGAAGAGAGAACTGAACTTGGTTTTCTTAACCTTGCACAGGGAGGGCGGAAAAATTGCCAGTGTCCCCCTTTCCTCTTTTTTTTTATAAATGCCAAAACGCAACTCTCTGAAGGTAAGGGGACTTGGATTTAACCATTGGTGACCATCTTCCTACCCTAAACATGGTGCCCAAGAACTTATGATGCACTACCTCTCACCAGCTTTTCCGTTATGGAAGAAAGCTTGCTGCCAGCTGCAATTAGGTGTTGGAACTAGAAGACCCCTCCCTCAGTGCTGGCTGTTTCAGATCACATCACAAAGGACTTCAGCTGAGATGCCTCATTCTCCATCTTGTTAACAGGGTGCCTGAATGGCTCCCATTTGAGTAGCTAAAGGCACCATGGTGACTTAGAGAATCTGGTCTTAAGAAAGGTCTGAGGAAAGGAAAATGGGAAAAATAAACAGAAGGAAAAGATGGATATTCCCAACAGCAAGGTAGCAGAAGGCTGAACTAATGATTCTAGTTCTGATGGTTTACATATGTAGATACAGTGCTGTTCTACTCGACACCTTCTAAGCAGCATGTAACAACCTCTGTATCTTCAAAGCATACATTTGAACAGGCCAAAAACCTAAATGCCCCTGCTTAGATTAATTTTCTTTGAACTGCTGCCAGTTCCTGTATTAACCAAACTAAGATGTTATGGTCAATGCTTTTTAGATTACTCTTATTCCTGTACAGTAGATTGAAATCTTTTATTTATTCTTTGGCATCTCCCAAATTCCTATAATTCTCTGTAGTCCCACCCCACTCATAACCCTTTAAATCTTTTCAGCATTCTAATTTTTTTTATGCCCTTTTTGGTTTGCATCTGACTCTCTCCCATTTCTTCAAGCCCCCTCTGTGGTGGTGTTATTTTGTATTCTTTGTCATTTACTGTTTTCTCTTGTGTCACTTATGGTTTTATGGATGATGAAGGCGACAAATTAAAAAACCGCAAAAAACTCCCCTTTCTAGCTTGCTAACTCTATTAGGCTGCTTTGCAAAGGAGATAATTTCCACAGGTTACAGAAGTTATTTGTATTACTTCAATTAATTATAATACAAAACAGTGGCACCACTTCATTAATCAGCTGCCTGAGAGAGTTACTTTTGTGAAAAGCCTTTTTGGTAATTTGATTAGAAAGAACAGTGGCTCTTACTACTGTGATATGATTCAGAATGTCCACCAAACAAATCCTTTAGAACTAATTCTTAATACTTTAAAAAAAGGAAAGGAAAATAAGAGGAAATAGAAAAGAAGTCTCCTGGCACAAAAACATGTCTCAGAGACTCTTTCAAGGCTTAGACGTAACGGAGCAAATCGTACAGGAAATACTTCAGTGCTTTGAGAGGCATTTCCTCCCCTCCCCCCCTTAGAAAGATGCAGTAATTAAAACCTAATTATTATCTTCATTTTAAACAAAACCTAAAGTGAATACCAATTAATAACAACATACTAATGAGCATCTGCTGTGATGAAATTGAATATGAATGTGCTGCAAATTTCGGGTAATTTATTTTTTCGGGGAAGTGCCACTGGTCTCAATCTACTGCTGGAAGATTGTATAGACTGTACACATCTTCCATCGTGTTTCTTATGTGCTGCAATTTCTATTTTCAAAAAGAGGGCACAGCTTAGCTTTGTGGATGTTTATATATCCAAATGCTATCCATGCTACAATGATTTCAAGGCAATAAACTGAAGACCACATTTTACACACCTCACATATTCTTTTGTAAAACCAGGCCGGTTGCATTGCACCAGGTTCACACAGCCCCTATTCACCATCAAATTCTTCAGACAGACACTCCTGCACCATAAGAGCTCACGAAATGTAACTTCGTCACAGCAGCCCTTGCCTCACGCCAATGCTGATGTAGACTGAAGTCAAATCTTCTCGTGTATCACAAAACCTGGTTAAAACACAATGCTGGTCTGTGTCAAAAATGCTGAAATAAACCATGCACCTACGATAACTACTTCACATGAACCAAAAAAAAAAGGTGAAATAAAAGTACATCAAAATTGCAGACTTTATGCTTTAGTATACAATCAGTTTTTGAAAATTTACATCCAATTCCATTAAAACCATGAGATGGTTGGTCACCATCTTTCTTGACAGCAGCACTGGTTATAAACTAAATGGGAAGGTGTGTGGGGGTGTGTGGTTTTCTTCTTAACCCTCCAAACTGTCCACCCGCCTCAGTCAGTACTGGAGGGTTTTTTAGTGATTATGACTCAGAGTCCATTAAAGAAGTAAAAGGAAACTGAAACAGGTGTGGCAGGATTTGGATATGATGAAATTTTCCCTAGTACTTATGTTAACATGGACTGTATGATGAAAGAAAAGGTTCTTCCATATACATGCAAGGGTAAATAGGAAAAAAAAAAAAAAGCACAGCAGAAGACTGGATATTCTTGTGCACTACGAGATATTTTTTTTTTCCATTAAGTAATTGAAAGGTCAAGAACTTTTGCTGGTTTAAGTCCTGTTTAGTGAGAACGTTACAGATAATCTAATTATAAAACCCCACAACTCTGGACTCCAGTGCTAGCAAAAGAACATAAAAGTGGGTGAGGAACTGGGTGAAGAACAGATGACAACACCTGCTGACAAGGGACACCAGATGGAATGAAGGGTTAACAGAATACCTCCAGGGGATATCCTGACAATACCATTAGTAAACATTTTCATTAAGAAACCCTGGAGAAAAAGTAGCTGGCTATTAACAAGATTTAGGAGACATTAACATGGAAAATAAAAAAGTAAGGAAATTCAATGAGCAAAGCATTTCTGGCCATAACAAAGACACTGAATGAATTATCTAAAACTGAGGAGAGTCTCAAGCTGAAACTGTTCTGCTTTGAGGATTCAAACATGACGCCTCAAGCATATGTCATAGACGCAAGATGAACAGCAAGTGCCAGCAGACCAGGCAGTATTTACCTACAGAGCTCCAGAGGAATGAAAGGATGAAGCTGTTGGACCACTAATGGTGGTGGCTCACCTCACTTAAAGACAGCAGTGTAAGCAAAGACATGAAATAAATCCTTTTCCTCTTCCTTGGAGATACATAATCTTTTAAACAAAAAGCCTGACTGTCATCTGTGCTAACAGTTCCTCACTGTAATGACAGGCATGCAACCCTCTCCCCTGTTTCTGGCCTTGTGCATGCTCTACTGCTCACCTGGTATAATCAATCCACCTCACTAATCCAGCAGAATTATAATAATCCAGCCAGAACTCGTCTGGCAGAAAACTAACCCCCAAAATCTAACTGCCTGCCTGTGTGGTCAACAGCTGGCACATGGTGAAACAGCAAACTGCATGGTAGCTGATGTGAATAAGCCAAACTAGCTACTGCTAGCAAGGGAAGACAGAATGTTCCCCTGCTTTTAGTTCTGGGTTCGAGCTCTGCCTTACACCCATACTTAAGTTCATCTGAGCAGTGCAATAAGACCCGGCAGTGTGAACACAAGTCTGAACTAAGAATCACTCTTTTTTGGAGTGGGAGAATCACTTGCCTCACATACCCTCAAGTATACATGTCATTGCAAAGTTTCTTTACTCTGAAATTTTCAGCATCAAGATGTTTATGACTGATTTATTATATTACTAATATTTAATCCAATTATTCAAGAGAAAAGCATGCAAAAGTTGTGACTGAGTCTTGAACAAGACCAGACACTATCTGCTCTGAGGTATCTTTTTTCTAAAAACACTGTAACAGCAATCAATGACTAACTGTACAGAAATTAGCCCTAAACAAGTTCTACATGTCTATGCACTGCACATATGTATGTCTGCTTATATATGTATGAACACATTTTAATAAAAATACAATGGCAAAAAATAAATACAAATTAGAAGTTTTAAAAGAAAAAATCCAGTATTTTATATAAATATTGTTCCAGATGTTAAGAAGAGTCCAGAAACAGCCCTCAAAACGAATAATGAAATGAATAAATAGCTGGTTTTCATAGAGAAATTTTATTAAATTGATAAAACAGGATCACGTGGTGGTTAACTCCCATACTAGGAAATGTCATCAAGATGGTCCCTTCAGTCAGTTCTTCCATGCTAAACAAAATAGGTCTGACCAGTAAACTCAAGCACTGAACTGTTGCTGTCCATATTACTAAATTTCTAACATTTGTTGACTGAGTTTTAGGTGATGACAATTGACTATCTAATACAGTGATGAGGTGGCTCAGGAGATGATGTGTCTGGACCATTCGTACTGGCTATATGCATCTGATTGCACTTCAGTCCCAAGCTCTGCCCCAACAGACTTTGACCCCGCAAGCAACCCCACGTAATGAGCACGCAACACACTATCAGCCTCAAGCTGCAACACAGCCCTCATGTTGTTTCAGTCTCTGAATCTACAACGCTACACAATGGCCAGTCACTGGTTTATACATACAAACACCTGCAATCTTCGGTTTCTGCTCAGAGGACACAACACTGGTACTGACAGTGCAACAGAAGAAAAAGGTACAAGACCTGGTTTTATCCACATAATTCAAGACTTTGCATTCTAAATCCGATCAACGAAATATATTGCAAAAAAAATATTTTAATCTGTAATCTGCCTCATGGATCTGGAGAGGCTCTAGTGTATTCACTATTCTCCTCCTGAAAGCAACTGAGGAATTTGCAGGCTAACCAGTCCTGGAGCCTGAAGATCCATCCTGCACTGATGTACTTTGGGATGAGGATTGTACAAAAATTCTCAAACCTATCATCTACAGCAGAAAGGTTAAAATCTGAAGTTTTTTTTACATCAAACCAAAGAAATGAGCTTTACTGGACAGCTGATGAAAGACAGACATCGCTCTGGAACCAGACTCACTGAGCACCACATACAAGCAAAACTACAAAATAGCATCTTCCCAAATGGACTGAACATTACTCTGGAGAACCACCAGCATGATCCCCAAATCAACTGTATTTTAAGAGCCTCCAATCAAGAATATTTGCACACTTCAAATAAATTGCTGCTTGAAATAAGCAGCATATAGATATGCTCCTAAAACATATCCTCTCCTTAGTGTACAAGGAAAACCTAATAAAAAATAAATAAATCCATGTTTACATTTTTAAGAAAAAAACAAGCACTTTCAAAGTCACTCACTCATTTTTGGATTTATGGAATTACATGACCTTTGAAAGTCTGGAATAAGTAGTACATTACAGAAAAGGCTTGGTGAAACATTAGAATTGAAAACCACCTCCACAAAGCAAAGCTGTCATTCTAATCCGCAGATGAAGTACTGTGGCCAAGTATTCCCAATCTATCTTTAGTGTTAGTGAACAAGCTAGTACAGCTCCAGAGCTCTGTCTTGTTTTAGAGAACTGATGGATCTACTTGCTGAATAAAGAGCATTCACAGCAGTTAACGATGGGTCAGAAAAAGTAAGCACACGCACAGGAACTCTCATCACTGAACAGAACTCTTTCACCTTTCAAGCAATTTCATGTATTTCCATTAAAAATTCTAAAATCATTATGTTCTTTCTAACAAAGAACTGAACTGTAAATATCTAGGAAACTTAAGGACACAATTAAACAATCAGGACCCTGTACAACTGATACCTGCATACAAAACCTCCACCCTTACTCATGGAGAACCACTCCTCAAGAAGAATACAAGTCATACCCTATTTCACAGGACCCACACTTCTCACAGCTGGAAACAAAATAAATCAAGCAGGCCTCAACCAAGAAGATGATATGAAACCCCCTTACTAGGAGTAAATTCTGTCCCTGCAGGTAGTTCCCAGACCAGACCCACAAACCAACCACCTACCAGCTGCAGTCCTTTTTCATGGCAAAGAGAGAGAGGCCTTTGCTAGAGGTCTCCTAGAGGCCTCTGCAGATTAGGTATAAGGCTGCTTTTTTACCATTTCATGCAAGCTGCTGCTATGTCCAAGAATGGTTGTGTATTGCCAAGGATGAGCAAAAGGTGATTCCTTGTTATCTTATCTGAGGTACGTTTTGAGTCTTCTGTCTGCTTGTGAAAACAGATGATGCCACTTCTGATGTTCAGATGCAGAATGTTATGGATAACAATGGAAAAAGCTGACAGAACAAGTCCTGTTCTCACAATCTAGACTGTAGCAGACGTAACAAGTTTCAGTTTGAAAGTAAGATATTTCTGTTTACATAAAATATTTTAATCTAGCTCTGTATTTGCAACTTTGATTTTTATTCACGTTTTTAGCAAAAGTATCTTTTTGCACCAATTGATACACTTTACACAAACATTTTGCGCTTTTCAGCTACCCAGAAACATACAGTATAAAAAGTGCAATCTACGTAAGCAACTTGGCTTATACATATTTATTTAAATTACAATTTTGTTCAGTAATGGGTAATGTTGCATTTCTTTTCTGCGAAATAATTTACTAATATTTGTGAAAGCCTTTTTGTAACTGAATCTTGATTATCATTCAACAAACACAAGTACAGCATTTAAAAACTGGTTTATTAGTAAATAAACAGCACTATAAATAGGCTAGATACACAACCAAATAAGCTTATCTGAATATGTTTTAGATGTAAAAGCACGCACGTGAAAACAAAAAAAGAAGAATCATTTCCAGAGAGGGAACTAAATGTACTGCTTTGGATTACCATACTCCTGTTTCTCATGACTTAAGGACTCATTCCCTTAATTCTAGGTTTTATCAAGAGATTAAACGTTTGAAAAGCTAGGTTTCTGCCTTCAACTCCTAACTGAACATAGTTCAGCCTGGTTGAACCACCTCAATTTTTAATGAACTATTCTTTGAGCTCGAGTACTTAAACAATCTGAGACAAGGAATGTATCTGCTGCAGAGGATGCTTTCTTGCCTAAAGCAAATTTGGAATTTCAGTAAATTCTAAAGTACTTTGAGTCAATGTTCCTTGCTATTGATCTTGGTTTTTCTTAAATGTTAAGACAATAAGGAAACCAGGCTGAGATATGAGTACGTTTTAGCTACTCATCATGCACCTCGAACCATTTTACTATTAGAAGATCAGAATTGTTAGCGATTGACTGAAATCTCCATCTCTATGGTACCAACAGTATAAACAAGAAACTCCTGAAACTTATCAGACTACGCAAGATTACTGCTTCAGTTGGAAAGGAAAACAACTTTTCAATACAGTTTACTTGACTTGCCTAACTTACTCTGGAGTCAGGATGTACACAGGTGACTCCTCTGTTAAGTAAGATCTTTCCTCCTCTGTTTTGCTGAGATGAACTGTCCCCAACAGGCTACAGTAGCACCTATCTACAGGTAGTAGTGTATATGATCAGCTTTATCAGTGCAAGTCTTGATCTCATGTCTGAAGCAGATCTCTCAAGACTTTAATAGAATGGCCCTCTACTAAATGCTAAAGAAAAGTCATGTTATGTAGATGACAAAGCAAAGTGAAGCAAAGCATGTTTTCTGTGGGCAACACCAAAACGTTACAATCAGTTGTGCACAAAGGCACATCTCAATGACTTATAAGGAGGCATCTTTATCTACTACCCTAGGGTTGAAATCAACATCAGCACTTTAGGTACCAGACACAACTCCAATAACTTATTATGCTGCCCTCTTCTCCTTCCACAAATAATCACTGTTATGCAGGATTTATCCCCATATACTTTCCTTTCTCGGCAAAACACAGGTTATTTTCAATCATCTTCCCCATAACTGAAAATGGATTCTTCAGCACCGAAAGCAGCATTGGCACAGCAGTGCATACACCAATTCTGATGCATTTTATTTTTAATGCCATCTTCTCTACATACATCTCTGTCATTGTCTAACAATCTAACAGTGTTCTGGGGGACACAGGTTTTACTAGATGATGCATGTTTAAAACTGACCGTTATCGATGTCAGTTTTGTAGACTGCTTTGAAAGAAACCCAGAGATTATGTCCTGTATCCTTCAATTGGCAAGTCCAAACAGAAAGAGAGAAAGACACCAACCCTGAGATTATTCACAAATCTTTTTATTAGTCCACCTAAGAACAAGCAAAGATCAAAAACTTTAGGGTTTGATCTTGTCAGCCGCTCTGATGAGTGAGGTCAATAGTGTATATGTATGTTCCAGGAGAAGAAGTGTAGGTCAAACACCACCCCCCGCCCAGTGAAGTTTTATTCAAGAGGTGTTATCACACAAATGAATCAAATTATTAAAATTCTTCCTTGCACTGTCAGTTATCCTCACCACAGATATTTAGACAAAGACCCAAGAAATAAATTTTAAAGAAAACATATGAAGAATGGATAATTCCAAGCAAGGCATCCCCACTAAATGACAACTGTCTGCAAACTGTTAAAAAAACCACATTGTATTTTTAAGAATAAAGACTGCTTTAAACAATTATCTTCAATGGATTAAATCTTAATGTTTCCACACTAAAAGAGACTGGTGATAAATAATTAACTGATTTCTCTAATGGGAAACCCTCTCAAAGTGATTATTTTTACATGTAGCTGAAAGAAATATTTGTTTAAAATAATAGGTTTCTTGCTGCTGGAGAAAAGCAAAAGGTGTTGAACTGTGGTAGCAACTTATGCAATAATTAGCTGTGACCGAAAGAACTCCAATTACGAAGTAAGCAAAACGGTGACTGGAGTATTTTTCATCATGGAGAGTACTCTGGCAAGTTATGGCTCTGACAGAGATGAAAGCAGCCCTGGACACCAAGAACTCTGCTGAACCCAGGTAAAAGTGTGAAATGGTACACACTCACAAAAACTGACAAAAAGTGATCTTTCTATAGTTCCATTCTGTAACAGAAAAGGAGCTGTCAGTATTTAAGTGTTAGACAAGGACAGAGAAGACTTGTCTTCCACCTCTTTCTGCAAAGAGCTGCATAGCATTAGGTGCATCTCTAGGAGTTCTGGTAACTTCAGCTCTTCTGTAAAGTTAGGACATCTGCAAACAGTGTTGGGTGTTAATAAAAAATTACTAAAGCAGTGAGGCACTAGACACACATTTATTAAATAAAGGAAAAAAAAGTGTTCTAAAGATTAGCTCTTCCCTCAGGGGCTAGAATTAAGTTTGCTATTTTTTGCCTTGGATGTACACATCCATCCGGGCAGAACTATCTGGTTGTATCAGGAGTTTTGAGTGTTCACATTCAACAAGCGAAGAAATTTTAAATTAGACCTTTCAAACTTACAACAAACTCTCAAAAATAATACAGACAACCAAATGCATGCTGCTTTCTTTGCCCTGCCACTAAAGCAGGTCAGGTTTTCTTCAAAAATTGAGTAAGTTATTTTACAAATACAACAGAAAAGACAAAAAGTAATTTGTAAGGTTCCAAACTGGCAAAGCAAGAGATCTTGTGATAACAGGCCTTCCAGATAAAAGTTTGTAGGAAGCTCAGAAGCAGTGCCTAAGTGACAGCAAGCCTCAAAGGAAAACCATGCATCTACTTTGCCACATTTCTGAAGAGTAAGCTGGAAGAGCAATGTGGTATAGCTATTAATAACATGAATACCTCCAAGTGCAAGGGATATTTTGTCTCTAGGACAAAAGAAAAGCAGCTGGTTGTGACAGGAAGTCATGGAACACCCCTGTGAAAAACCTTCCTTAACAGCGATCTGCTGGTCAGAGCAATATTTTGTTCATTTCAGTTTCAATAAACTCCTTTTTTAAAGAATTTTCTCACTTTTGTCTCAGAGTAGCAGTCTAACAATTTATAACCAGTAGCTTTTCTTTAGAAAGATACTTAACTTCTCTGATGATAGCACTGAAAATTTCCCTGAGAAGTTCAACCTATCTGATACGAAATTGGATCAGATGCTTGAAATACTGGACTCTGTCCCCTAAGGGAAGTTAAAATGTGTAATCAATGAATGCAACATTTACTGGTCTGAACTTGAGATGCCTTAGTGAGAAGTACGATGATGGAAGACAAACATTTTTACTACAAACAAATAATCCTAAGAGTTAAGAAGTCTTACCAGAAACATCTCTCTCCTTTGTAGTGATCAGGCAGAACATATGGGTACTGCAGTATAAAGGTACAGAAACTTTGAAGCTATGCACTCATGTATATGTTTCAAAAGTGGGAATCCATTTAGCAGATAAATTGAGAAAGAAAAGAGTATGGCCTCTGGGTGCAGAAAAGCAAAGGGCTTCCTCACAAGACTTCCTCCCCTCTTCTGTATGCCAGCGATTGCAACTACAGCACTGCCATATAAAAGACAACCCATACCAAGAAAGAGGGGAACAGTGAATTTCTGTAATGGGACAGACATTTCAGAAACTTTTCAGCTAGAACTAGTGACATCTAAACTTCAGTTTCAGCCAGATGGTTCCTGATCATGGTGCAATGCTTGCAAAAATATTTGATCAAACTGGACAGGTCAACTAAAACTGTGGTGTTGCTCTCAAAATACTAGTTTCCATTCCAAGAGATGAACTTCACCAGATGTAACACTCCTAATGGAAGGATCTGATGTATACTAAAATTCTATCGACAAATTCTAGACTTTGTTACATATTACCAACACTGGCATTAAAATAAAATCACCACCATTAACTTACATACCCATAAAAGGTAGCCCAATCAGAACAGAATGTATGTTAATTTTTCTAGGAACTTAAAAAATTAGTTGCAAAGACTCACTTCACCACCTCCTCTAAATAACTTTTCCGTGCTCACAACCTCTGCTAACTGAATTTCATCCTCTTCCTGAGGGACCGCGTTATTTTCAATCTGATACCAAACAGACCCATCTTGAAACTGCACAATGACATTCTCTGTATCAAGCCTCTTCCTGAATACACAATTCCAGATGCCAGCCAAATCCACCTCGTGAAAGAACAGAAGCAGAGTAAGAAGCTAGGTTTCAGTAACAAAAAAAAGCAGGTAAGCAGACTGTCTGTTGTGGTACGTAGTTTAGAGAAATTCAGAATCGACCCAACAAAATAAAACCATTAGTAGGCATGATGCTGGCTCTCCTTGGAGCTCCTCCTTCCCAACACTTCTTAGCAGGTTGATGCTGTAGCAAGACCTACGAGTGAACTTGTGTTACTGCCATCACAGTACCCCAGTAGAAAGCAAGCCCTTTGAACAACAGTGGATGAGAGACACTGGTAACTGGATTTCTCAAAATCTAACAAAATATAAGCAGTTTTGGCCATTCCACCCTCAATGCCTCTCCAGCTCTTCCCCCATTAAATAAAAGAAGTCCCTTATGCAGACCTTATGCGGACAAGTATAAAAACCTTGTAGAAAGCTAAACATAATAAACCCTACAGGGAACAAAACCCATTAATAATTAAGATATTTCATTTGTTAAACTAGCAAAGTTGTGTTTCTGGGATTTAAAAGGTAGCAAACACAAAGAAGCAACCTGAAATTTAGGACCAGTGAAAATACTCATACACATAACACAATAAAAATGTTAATTGTAATCTTCAATAAGTAAGCCTGGGGGAAAAAAAAGACCTTATCCTTTACAGTATCAGGCAGCACCCCAATGCCCAAATTATAGGGAATAAAAAGATGAACAAGGAAGACAACATTCCATCTGAGTAAAGAAAGCACAGATTGCCCAGAACAGCAGCTCTGAGTGGATTTAGTAACAATATTTAGAAAAAGTAACAGAAAAAATATAACTCTCAAAAGTTTCTGGCCTAGGAAAAGCTGGATTGGCTAATTAGCTTCCTATAACCTAGACAGGATGACAAGAGCACCTAATGGAATGTACTTACTGTAAAACACAATGTCAATAATAGTTGCTAGTGTTTTATACTCTTGTAGCTTTTTCCTTTAAAAAATTACAATTTTAACATTGTTATTCTTAAATCTTATACAATTAAAAAGCTCATTCCAATTCTGCACAGCAAGGCAGCTGATCCCACAGGTATGGCAACCCAGACACACAAACACAAGCCTGCTCATGTAGAGGCCAGGTCCACAGCCCATGTGAAGGTAGCCAAGAGTGCGCCTGAATCAAAGGCCACCAAGGGAATTCTTCCGAAATACTACTCTTTACCTTCTGCTTTCCACAAGGAAACTCATTAGGATTTTTCATCTTCCTCATAAATCCGAGACTTTTGCAGTAAGGGTGCATACATGTCAAGTTCAATACAGCCAAATACAGCCAGTTGGGAAAGTTTAGTACTTCCCTCATTCTTACAGCTTTTACCAAAGACACATTTTTCTTCATTGCCTTTTCATTACAACCTTTCATCTTTTATTCACCAAATTTATATATCCTACTCAATTTTATCTTCACTCCGCTGTACATCTGCAATGGAAATTATCTGTTGAAAGGATGTAATCTTTCAGACATTATTTCTTCACAAGGCTTCAAGTTCACAATATCTATATTAGGTCATCAATAACTTTTTGTAAGGTGAGGCACTGGATGTATTCAGTCAAGAACTGTCAATTCTCTCGTTAAAGGTTTACACAAGTACAAGGGAACACTACAAGTTCAGAATTACTTTTTTGCAAAAGGTTGGGGGAGGTCCGGATTTTAAAAACAAACAAAACCCAACAATGAATAATTATGTACATACAGTACAGCTAACTAGAGGAGCTGTCTCAAGCAGAAAATTCATTTTTATCATAGCTAGCTCATTGTTTAGAGCTTCTATATATTTCTGCAATTGGGATAAGGAATGAGGTTGAAAGTTGACTGGAAGACATAAATTAGGTTAGATAAGAACCTTGTGTGGCAGCAGGGAAGTAGCCAAATGTCGTACTATTTATTACCCATGCCAATAAACTGCTTTGTTAGGTGCAGATTTTTGAGTGGTTTTCAGCAAGAAGAGCATGCTAGCCTTCCCATCCTCAACATGCAGTACTCCGTATTACGTGCTAGCTGGAACCTCTGAGCTGTCTTAACAAGATCACCCATGCAAAAATCTATCCACCAGGATTAAAGCATCGATGAACAATAAAATAAAAAAAAAATCTGAGAAAACATCTTATCCATGTGGAAGTACTGAAAAGTATTCTTTACCATTTCTGCTACCTAGGTATTCAGAAACATGACATTCAACAAATCATCTAGATCATGAAAGCAGGGTAACCAAATGCATATATGCCTCTTCAAGCAAGAATTTTAACTATTTCTGTCAATCCATCCAGCTCACAAACAACAGACTTTCATGTTCTACATAAGATAACCTATGGAGCACAAAAGCATCTTCTCTAAGTATCTTATCACAGGCTTATCAAAAAACTTAAAAAGTAGTTTTTGCAGGGTTCTGCAAAGTCTCAAAAGGAGTTGAAGCTTTATGAGACAGAACATGACTATTTCAGTTCCGTTCAGAACCAGGCGATTAAACAAG